>NC_053390.1:327915293-328215293 GCF_905171765.1 Bufo bufo
GGTACCCGCATATTGTGGACCTGCTGTTTGCGGGACGCAATATGTGCGTGGCCGACCAACGGCTGCGTGCATGAGCCCAAAACTGCAGCTAGCACTATGATCCTGGTCTAGTTTTGAAGCTTAGATTGTCAGCTTTCAAACTACAGCCACACACTTAGGACACAGTTAATTCAAAACAGTATTGTCCTTTCCTGCCTGAAAGAACTGTGTTCAGTTAGAAGGGTTAAACTAAACATAGTGGCCTATAGAGCTTGTGGCGATAATTAAGTCATTACCTTTATTTTGAAAATTCAAAAGCACTTTTGTTCAAACATGCCATTGAGATGTTTGGCTCCCAGAGGATGGATACTAGCACCTTGGTGCACCCAAGTTCCTTCCCTCTGCAGGGCAAGCCACCCTTTCCCTTGCTGCGTGATAGACCAGGTGTCTGACTAGTACACTCGCCTCAGCCATGGGCCAGAATTTGCAAGCCCTATATGTTGGTATGCTTTGTTTACTAGGCAAAACATGCTGACCGACACCCTTTAAAGTGTAGCTTTATGCTGCTGTCATGTTTTTATTTCCTGAATCCCATCATTTTGGAGCTGGCTGCCTCAACTAGCATACTCTGGTATGCTGGTGGCTCATGAAATTACACCAGTTTGATAAATGATCCCATACTATGACAAGCAAGCTGCAAAGTAGAATAGGCCCATGGCAACCAATCAGATTCCACCTTTCATTTCCCAAAGAAACTGTCAAAAATGACAGGTGGAATCTGATTGCTATGGCAACTAAGCCAGTTCAACTTTACACCAATTTGATAAATGACTTGATTAGTTCGTAAAGCTGAAAAGGCATAAGTCCATCTAGTTCAGCCTATTATCCTGCAAGGTTGATTCAGATGAAGGTAAAGAAAACCTCACGAGGTAGAGGTAAATTTTCCTTCTCTTAGGGGGAAAATATCATTCCCGACTCCAATCTGGCAATTAGAATAACTCCCTGGATCAATGACCCTTCTACATAATTCTAGTAATTATGACCTGTAATATTATACCCAAAGCAAGCGTTGAGCTGTTTTTAGTGTATTCACCATCACCACCTCCTCTGGCAGAGTTCAAAAGTCTCTCTGCTCTTGAAATAAAGAATGTTGGGGTAGAAACCTTCTTCGATCTAGACGAAGAGGTGGCCTCCTTATAGCTGTGGTTCTGGGTATAAATGGATCATGGGAGAGATCTCTGCTGGTCATTTTGCCACGGTCAGCAGAGGGTTCTTCTTCAGCCTAGTAGACAATATGTAATCCTAAAATTAGCCACATTCAGGTAAAGAGGACCTGTCCCCATGAAAAGCAGTGCAGTCTGCAGGCAGCATGTTATGGAGCAGGTGAAGCTGAGCAGATTCGTATATAGTTTTATCGGAAAATATTCAGCTAACTTGTAATTTACAGAAGTAAATCTGTCTTTTTTACTTGATGTACACGAGGAGGTCTTAGTGATTGATAACATTCCCTGTATAGATGTGTCCAACGATAACTGTCAGTCACCGGTAGTTGTGCAGGGGGGTGGTCTTGAGTTCAGAAAAAGGTTTAAATGCAAGTTTTACAGAATCTTTTCCCACAAATCTTTTTATCAGTCCGTTCAGCTTCTCCTGCTGTATAATCTGCTGCCTGCAGATTGCACTGCATTTCATGGTAAAGGTTCTTTGAAACAATCTGCTCTTTCTGAACTTAAAGGGAACCTGTCATTAACTTTTCGCTGACCTTACTGAGGGCAGCATAAAATAGTGACCGAAATGCAGATGTCAGCGGTGTGAGACCCAGCATCATAATCATTGCAGCGCAGGCCTGGAAAAGAGTCAAATCTACTTGAGAAGAGTCCTGGTTATTCATAATCTCCTGCACTCCACCCTTCTGCTGATGATTTGGCAGTTCTCTCCTAGAGAGAAAGGGGAAAAACTAGGTAGAAGACTGTCAGTCATCAGCAGGTGGGCAGGACTTCATCAATAACCATGACTCTTCTCAGGTAGATGTGACTCTTTTCCAGGCCCAGTCTGCAAGGATTGTGATGTTGGTTCTCGGCAACCACTTACTTTTAACCACCTCCGGACCACCTAACGCAGATTCGCGTTCCGGAGGTGGCAGCCCTGCGCTCAGCGATGCATATACGCGTCATCTCGCGTGAGCCGGGATTTCCTGTGAACGCGCGCACACAGGCGCGCGCGCTCACAGGAACGGAAGGTAAGAGAGTGGATCTCCAGCCTGCCAGCGGCGATCGTTCGCTGGCAGGCTGGAGATGTGATTTTTTTTTTAACCCCTAACAGGTATATTAGACGCTGTTTTGATAACAGCGTCTAATATACCTGGTCCTCTGGTGGTCCCCTTTGTTTGGATCGACCACCAGAGGACACAGGCAGCTCAGTAATATGTTGCACCAAGCACCACTACTCTACACCCCCCCCCCCCTGTCACTTATTAACCCCTTATTCACCCTTGATTACCCGCCTGTAAGATCCATTCAGATGTCCGCATGATTTTTACGGATCCACTGATAGATGGATGGGATCCGCAAAACGCATACAGACATCTGAATGGAGCCTTACACAGGGCTCCAGATGGCGACCAAAATGGTCGCCAATGCGACTTGGAATTGCAAAATGGCGACAAGACTTTGTAGTCTTGTCGCCATTTGCGCCTAAACCTTCCGCTGCTCTGCCTCTAAGAAAAAAAGGCTTTCATCCAGCATAGACGCGCTGCAGCCGTCTGCTGGATGAAGATCCGCTCGCTCACACTACTCGGCATAGAGGGTGGGCGTGGCTTGGGTTCCCGCATCTTGTGCTTCCGCTTCCAGCAGTCTGCTTCTGAATTCACACGTCTGTGAGATCCCGGCCCGGAGTCCTGCTGAGTGCAGGAGCGCACGGCGTCATTGGTTGCTATGACGCCGTGCGCTTCCTGCTGCCGCCGCAGTACAGTGGTGCACTGGTATGATCTATACCAGTGGATTACTGTACTGCGGCGGCAGCAGGAAGCGCACGGCGTCATAGCAACCAATGACGCCGTGCGCTCCTGCACTCAGCAGGACTCCGGGCCGGGATCTCACAGATGTGTGAATTCGGCACTCCTACATCGCAAATCCCGTCAAGCTCCCAGCAGACCTTGGACTCCAGTTTTCCCTCACAACGAACTGATGTGACTAACAAGTCTCAAATT
The DNA here is from genome assembly GCF_905171765.1 of Bufo bufo. Classification (NCBI taxonomy): domain Eukaryota; kingdom Metazoa; phylum Chordata; class Amphibia; order Anura; family Bufonidae; genus Bufo; species Bufo bufo. The sequence continues at coordinate 327,918,478 of NC_053390.1, forward strand.
TTGCCGCTTACCCCCTCGCTGCCTGGTTCCTTGGTTTCCAACACCTCAAGTGCCTTTGAATCCAGCCCCATCCCCAAAGGCCCCCCTTTTCAGGGACCAGTCCATACTGACCTTCCTCCAGACACACCACCTGATCCCCCAAGAACAGACACATTATCCCATCAATGGACCCTTCTGCCTCAGAAACAGAACCAGAGGCGTCTCCACTGAAAAAGTGCAGACTCCTAACATTCCCTCTGAGATCCCTAATGGAGCTTCTCCAAACATTCTCCCCTGGATGGGCTCCCCTCACCCATCCAGCAAAGTAAATCATCCTGAATCAATGGATCTTTCTAAGGGCAGAGAACAGGGCTACAGGTTCAATGGTCGCTCTCGGGCTGAGAGACCTTATAGTCGTAGGTCACGTGGTGATAGGTTATCCAGCTCCAGACACTCTTACTGGAGATATAATGGGGAAGATACCTCGCAGAATGATGGATAGGAAGCAGGACAGAGCCAAGAAATCGCACAACCAGTGCTGGGAATCCCTCCATTTACAAACCATTTGCATGAGAAAGGAGAACAGCCAAGGGAGCAGGAGGTGGATGTAGGTAGTGAATAAAATAAGCATTGTTTAGTGGCTTCCCTAATCTCATACACTTCAAGGAGCCTGAAACATGAGTATGTATTCTGCATATGTTGTCCATATTCCCCAGTTTCTGCAGTGCTGATTGCACATTATCAGTACTCGGGACCATCATTACTGCATAAATAAATCAGGTTAATTAGTAATTAAAGGGATTTTCAAGAACTTTAATTCAAAAGAAATTAAATGCAGGAGATATAAAAAAAATAAACTCACTCGGTTAATTCCCAGCCACTCCAGCGCTGATGCTGTTGTCCCCAGCAGTTTTTTCTTTCCTGAAGTGATGACATGGAATATGTCCATGTGACCATTGCAGGCAATTACTGGCCTCATTGGTGATGCCAGCATGTGCAGCAGGTGACCATAGACTCACATCATGTGAATGTACAGCACAAGAAAATAAGGAAGGATCAGTGCAGGAGTGATGTGGGATTTAACTGGTGAGAGTTTTTTTTTTTTTATCTAACCTATTGCTGTCCCTTTAACTACTGAGTACAAAATGTTTAAAGGGATTGTCCAGTGCAGTGCAAAATTTTAGTAAAGTGTTTGGAGTGGTTTTATATTAAAGAATCAAAACTCACCATCCCTCAGTCCCTGATGTTCCCGTTCCAACTGGGTTTCCACTGGTCTCTACTTAATGGTCCAGTCTCCACAAGCAGGAGATGCCTGCTCAGCCAATCACTAGCCATGGCGCTATACTTTTCTCGGCCAGTGATTGACTGAGCTGCCGAGACCAGTGGAGATCCATTAAGCATTGAAATTGGAGTGGCAGGGGATCAGTGGTGGTGAGTATTGATTCTTTTTAAACCACCCTGAGCACTATACTAAAAATTTTGCCTCCCTTGTCAACTCCTTTAATATTTTTCCAAATCAGCACTAAATGACATATGTACAGTTGCTGTCTGATTTCTAGTGTGTTCCTGGTTTAAGCTGTCCATGCACTAATGATTGACAGCCTTGACACCTTTTTTTTTTTCTGGCACCTATAACAGGAGTTAGATTGCCGTGTTAGATTATTTTCAGTCATTGCAGGTGCTGATGGCCTAGTAAAAAAGTAAATTAAAAGCTCATGGTACGGTCCTGTTCACAGACCTGCCTCATTAGGCATGTACCAGCTGACTTCATCAACATGAACTGCTTAAAGCGGTTATTGTGTCCTCTCAGACTTCGGCCTCTTGCACACGACCGTATGCATTTCGCGGTCTGCAAAAAATGATTCTGCATAAAATACGGATGACGTCCGTGTGCATTCTGTATTTTGTGGAATGTAACAGCTGGCCCCTAATAGAACAATCCTCTCCTTGTCCGTAATGCGGACAATAATAGGACATGTTCTATTTTTTTGCGGAACAGAAGTACGGGCATACAGAAACAGAAAGCACACGGAGTAACTTCCGTTTATTTTGCGGACCCATTGAAATGAATGGTTCTGTATACGGCCCGCAAAAAAACAACGAATGGAATGGACATGGAAAGAATATACACGTTCGTGTGCATGAGGCCTTAGATGGCTTATATGCTCCTAAGCATCCCAGCTATATTATATATATATTTTAAATTTGGCGACTAAAAATTTCATTTGGCGACTAAATTTTTCAGGTTAGGAGCCAATGGCTCTTTCATATTTTTTTTAGTCTGGAGCCCTGTTACAGGGGCGTGATCAATGACTGTGGTGATCACCCCATATAGACTCCCTGATCACCCCCCTGTCATTGATTACCCCCCTGTAAGATCCATTCAGATGTCCGCATGATTTTTACGGATCCACTGATAGATGGATCGGATCCGCAAAACGCATACGGACGTCTGAATGGAGCCTTACAGGGGCGTGATCAATGACTGTGGTGATCACCCCATATAGACTCCCTGATCACCCCCCCTGTCATTGATCACCCCCCCTGTCATTGATCACCCCCCCTGTCAGGCTGCATTCAGATGTCCGTATGATTTTTACTGATCCACGGATACATGGATCGGATCCGCAAAACTCATACGGACATCTGAATGGAGCCTTATAGGGGGGTGATCAATGACAGGGGGGTGATCACCCCATATAGACTCCCTGATCACCCCCCTGTCATTGATCACCCCCCTGTCATTGATCACCCTTCTGTAAGGCTCAATTCAGACATTTTTTTTGGCCCAAGTTAGCGGAAATTATTATTTTTTTTTCTTACAAAGTCTCATATTCCACTAACTTGTGTCAAAAAATAAAATCTCACATGAACTCACCATACCCCTCACGGAATCCAAATGTGTAAAAATTTTTAGACATTTATATTCCACACTTCTTCTCACGCTTTAGGGCCCCTAGAATGCCAGGGCAGTATAAATACCCCACATGTGTCCCCATTTCGGAAAGAAGACACCCCCAGGTATTCGTGAGGGGCATATTGAGTCCATAAAAGATTGAAATTTTTGTCCCAAAATAGCGGAAAGGGAGACTTTGTGAGAAAAAAATAAATAAAATCAATTTCCGCTAACTTGTGCCAAAAAAAAAAAAATTCTATGAACTCGCCATGCCCCTCATTGAATACCTTGGGGTGTCTTCTTTCCAAAATGGGGTCACATGTGGGGTATTTATACTGCCCTGGCATTCTAGGGGCCCTAAAGCGTGAGAAGAAGTCTGGGATCCAAATGTCTAAAAATGCCCTCATAAAAGGAATGTGGGCCCCTTTGCGCATCTAGGCTGCAGAAAAGTGTCACACATCTGGTATCTCCGTACTCAGGAGAAGTTGGGGAATGTGTTTTGGGGTGTCATTTTACATATACCCATGCTGGTTGAGAGAAATATCTTGGCAAAAGACAACTTTTCCCATTTTTTTATACAAAGTTGGCATTTGACCAAGATATTTATCTCACCCAGCATGGGTATATGTAAAATGACACCCCAAAACACATTCCCCAATTTCTCCTGAATACGGCGATACCACATGTGTGGCACTTTTTTGCAGCCTAGGTGGGCAAAGGGGCCCACATTCCAAAGAGCACCTTTCGGATTTCACAGGTCATTACCTACTTACAACACATTAGGGCCCCTGGAAAATTCCAGGGCAGTATAACTACCCCACAAGTGACCCCATTTTGGAAAGAAGACACCCCAAGGTACTCCGTGAGGGGCATGGCAAGTTCCTAGAATTTTTTATTTTTTGTCACAAGTTAGTGGAAAATGATGGTTTTTTTTTTTTTTTTTCTTACAAAGTCTCATATTCCAATAACTTGTGACAAAAAATAAAAACTTCCATGAACTCACTATGCCCATCACGAAATACCTGGGGGTGTCTTCTTTCCAAATTGGGGTCACTTGTGGGGTAGTTATACTGCCCTGGCATTCTAGGGGCCCAAATGTGTGGTAAGGAGTTTGAAATCAAATTCTGTAAAAAATGACCAGTGAAATCCGAAAGGTGCTCTTTGGAATATGGGCCCCTTTGCCCACCTAGGCTGCAAAAAAGTGTCACACATGTGGTATCTCCGTATTCAGGAGAAGTTGGGGAATGTGTTTTGGGGTGTCATTTTACATATACCCATGCTTGGTGAGATAAATATCTTGGTCAAATGCCAACTTTGTATAAAAAAAAATGGGAAAAGTTGTCTTTTGCCAAGATATTTCTCTCACCCAGCATGGGTATATGTAAAATGACACCCCAAAACACATTCCCCAACTTCTCCTGAATACGGAGATACCACATGTGTGGCACTTTTTTGCAGCCTAGGTGGGCAAAGGGGCCCATATTCCAAAGAGCACCTTTCGGATTTCACTGGTCATTTTTTACAGAATTTGATTTCAAACTCCTTACCACACATTTGGGCCCCTAGAATGTCAGGGCAGTATAACTACCCCACAAGTGACCCCATTTTGGAAAGAAGACACCCCAAGGTATTCGCTGATGGGCATAGTGAGTTCATGGAAGTTTTTATTCTTTGTCACAAGTTAGTAGAATATGAGACTTTGTAAGAAAAAAAAAAAAATCATCATTTTCCGCTAACTTGTGACAAAAAATAAAAAGTTCTATGAACTCACTATGCCCATCAGCGAATACCTTAGGTTGTCTACTTTCCGAAATGGGGTGTTTGTACTGTCTGGCCATTGTAGAACCTCAGGAAACATGACAGGTGCTCAGAAAGTCAGAGCTGCTTCAAAAAGCGCAAATTCACATTTTTGTACCATAGTTTGTAAACGCTATAACTTTTACCCAAACCATTTTTTTTTTTTACCCAAACATTTTTTTTTATCAAAGACATGTAGAACAATAAATTTAGAGCAAAATTTATATATGGATGTCGTTTTTTTTGCAAAATTTTACAACTGAGGTGAAAAATTTAATTTTTTTGCAAAAAAAATCGTTAAATTTCGATTAATAACAAAAAAAGTCAAAATGTCAGCAGCAATGAAATACCACCAAATGAAAGCTCTATTAGTGAGAAGAAAAGGAGGTAAAATTCATTTGGGTGGTAAGTTGCATGACCGAGCAATAAACGGTGAAAGTAGTGTAGGTCAGAAGTGTAAAAAGTGGCCTGGTCTTTCAGGGTGTTTAAGCACTGGGGGCTGAGGTGGTTAACTTATAAATGACAGAGCGCTGAAATCAACTCCCCTGTCTCTACTTTATACTGCCGTTAGTATGGGCAGCATAAAGGTGATGACAGGTTCCCTTTAAGACAGCCCTATGTACAACTATCAGTGACTGACCGCTATCTTTTTGTATACACATGTATACAGGGAATGCTATCAATCACTGACTGAAAAAGTGGAGACTAAAACGGGTATTCCTATCTCAGACATTGATGACATATCATCAATGTCAGGTGTGGGTCCCACCTCCAGGACCCACTCCAATCCCCAGATTGGGCATTCCTTCCCCCAAAGCGAAGGGAGAACAGCCTCATATGCAAGGCAAAATCCACTGTTCACTGTGGCCGGAGCTCCAAAAACACTGTCTCGGCTATATCAGTCAGTCCCAAGGTGGTGAATGGGGACGTGGCTACGTTTCTGAAATTAGCCGAGTGCGTTCCTTCGGCTATTTCTGGTATAGTAGTGAATGGAGAGCACACCTTATATGTGCGGTGTGCTCTCCTTCACTTCGGGGGCCCCATTCTGGAGATAGGAGCAGGTTCCAGAGGTGGGACCTGCAACTGTCTGGCATATCCTAGGGATATGTCATCGGTGTCCTGATATGGGAATACCCCTTTAAGGAGGTGGTACAGTTTTAATGATTACATTTATTTAGTTAGGGAATAGGATGTTGAAAAATTTTCTAATATACATGTACATGACCTTTAATATATCCATACAGTGTCCTCTCCCTAAAGAAAAAGTGTTCTGGTCCATTTTAGTCCTGTAGAATTCATCCATAGGCGAGCTGGTTAGGTCTAAACATGGCATGGGCTGTGTGACCCAGACATGTATGATGACAGGTGAATAGTAGTGTATTGTACAGTATTACCACCTCAGTGTATGTGTAGACACAGATCTACAGGTTTGTTTTTCTTTACACTAAACTTTATTAACAACAGGACACCATCACCAAGAGATGGGCAGATGGCATTTTTACACCACCTACAGACAGTCAGCCATGTAGGTACATATAATAATGTAGTTACTGCAATAACCACAATAAAAATCATGATTCTACCACTATTCCTATTTACTTATCATGTGAATGTGTCCCGTCCTTACTGCATGCCATGGATACATTACATAGGACTGATACATGGGCCATACTATTCTATAGAGGTCAACTGCCTGATATAAGAAAGTATGTATATTAGAAAATTGTGTGATTACTGTTATATAAATAAAAACTGAAATACCCTTTTAAGGGTCCATTCACACATCCGCAATTCCGCTCCGCATTTTGCGGAACGGAATTGCGGACCCATACATTTCCATGGGGCCGCATGATGTGCGGCCCCGATCCGGGATTGCGGGGCCGCACTTCCGGGTCCGCAATTCCAATCTTGAAAAAAATAGAACATGTCCTATTCTTGTCCGCAATAGCTGACAAGAATAGGCATATTCTCTTAGTGCCGGCAATGTGCGGTCCGCAAAATGCGGAACGCACATTGCCGCTGTCCGTGCTTTGTGGATCCGCAAAACACACAGGGATGTGTGAATGGACCCTAACTGTGTCAATTACATGTTTTTCCTGAATCTTTTCCCACAAAAATATATATCAATCTGCTCAGCTCCATCTGCTTTATAGATGCTACTGGCAGTTTACACTGTCTTTACGTAAAAAACCTTGGGGTGATGTAGACCTCCACAAGTCTGAACAAAAAAAAAAAACTAACATTTTCATTTATTTCTCGGTAACATAAGTATCATGTGATATCTGCTATCATTCTTAATATTTGTTCAGACATTACAGAATTGTCACCGAAATTTTTTTTTTTTGGGTGTGGATTTTCAAAAATGCAGCCTGGCCGGCCAATAAGTTGTGAAAATGTTGCAAGTTCTCATTAAACTTCACATATTTTTACCACAGATTTGCTGCTTTAATCCTTATAGAAAAATGCTGATTTAGCTGAATGTAATCAAGCCTGCATGAGCATAAAATTACTACTAATATAAATGCAAATAATTGTATTTGCTTTTTTTTTTTTTTTTTTTACAAAAGCGTCCTCGAAAATATCCTACAGCTATTTATACCTGCAAGCTCTGCGATGCCCTAGTGGACTCTATACCTTCTGCACATAAACACATGAAAGAAAAGAGGCACAGGAGAATTTTAAAGGTGAGTTCTTGACTCCTGTTAGACATTTGAATGTCTGTAGCATACTTAAGATGCATGTACCCATGTCACAGCCTGTATATGCATAATATATGTAAGTATTTATGTAGGAAAAAAGGGAAGAGGAATTGCTCACAACTCTGCCACCACCAACGCAGCCTCAGATACAAGCAATTGGTATCGCAATAAGCAAGGTGGTACAGGAACGTGGCTTAAATGAAGATGATGTAGCTAAGAGACTGTCCACGGTTTCATCCATGGAATCTGTCATTAAGGAGAAACTCCCAGGTAAAGTAACTTTCATGCAGGATTTGCTATAGTGTATCTGTCACCATTTTTTAGGTTTATAGGGACGTGGGTTTGTACACCAACATAGAAGGGGGTTCCTTACGGTAAGAGCAGTGAGACTATGGAACTCTCTGGCAGAAGAGGTGGTGATGGGGAGTTCGTTAAGAGTTCAAGAGGGGCCTGGATGTATTTCTTGAGATTAACATTATTACAGGTTATAATTAGTAGAATTCTAGAGAGGGGTCGTTGATCCAGGGAGTTATTCTGATTGCCAGATTGGAGTCGGGAAGGAATTTGTTCCCCTAAAATGAGGAAAATTGGCTTCTACCTCACAGGCTTTTTCACCTCCCACTGGATTAACGTTCTAGGATAATAGGCTGAACTGGATAGACATATGTTATTGTGTAGTCGATATTCGCTTGTGATATAATTTACCTGATTGTCGACAAGGGATTATATCTTACTTTGTATTTTTTATTTTTTTATTTTTTTGTGCTATTTTTTAGTAACTTTCAATTTGAAGTTAGCGAGAACCCATCACCATGAAATGCAGTGTAATCTGCAGGCAGTATGTTATAGAGCGGGAGGAGCTGAGCAGATTGATATATATTTTTATGAGAAAAGATTCAGTAAAACTTGTTGTTTTATACATTTATATCTCTGCTCTTTTCTGACTTTAGTTGTACACAGGGCGGGTATTATCAGTGAGTGATAGCATTCTTTATGCAAGTGTGTGTCCAGAGATAACTGTCAATCACTGATAGCTGTTCACAGGGGTGTTTTTCAGTTCAATAAAATAAATCTAAATGTTGAAATGACAAGACTAAAGGCTGGAGCTAAAGTGAGGACCAATCAGATTCATGTGAGGTCACATGATTGGCTAATCCGCTGAATCCTTTTAAAAATACAAGCTTTAACTTTGTAAAATGGACGTTGATGACTATATACAACACTGTACCTGTCCAGATTGTTAAAGGGGTTTTCCAAGATTAAAGGGAACCTGTCACCGGGATTTTGTGTATAGAGCTGAGGAGATGGGTTGCTAGATGGCCGCTAGCACATCCGCAATACCCAGTCCCCATCGCTCTGTGTGCTTTTATTGTGTAAAAAAACGATTTGATACATATGTAAATTAACCTGAGATGAGTCCTGTATGTGTGATGAGTCAGGGACAGGACTCATCTCAGGGTAATTTGCATATGTATCAAATCCTTTTTTTGACACAATAAAAGCACACAGAGCTATGGGGACTGGGTATTGCGGATGTGCTAGCGGCCATCTAGCAACCCATGTCCTCAGCTCTATACACAAAATCCCGGTGACGGGTTGCCTTTAAAAAAATATATAATAATTACAGAGGGAATGGGCAATAAAGAGAGAAAAAAGCTGTACTTACTTTTAAACGTTCCACCACTCCTACACTACTTGTCTGAGTCACGTTTTATTCTTGTGACCCCCCCCCCCCCCCCTGCAACCAGTCAGTGGCCACGAGTGCAGTGATTTGCGGCAGCGGTGACATAAATGATGAACGGCACATGACTGCTGCAGACCCAGCAGGGACCTAAGCAGTAGGTCATTTAATGGGGGAAAAAACCTTTACTTTTGTACAGCCCCCCTACACTTCATTCCAATTTTAAAAAAATCTTGGGAAACCACTGTTATGTTACTGGAAGCAAATCAGTCACACATATTTATCATATTATTCCAGAATGATTACTCTAGGAATTACCATATTTTTCGCCCTATAAGACACATAGGTTTTTGAGGAGGAAAATAAGAAGAAAAAAAAATTTGAACCAAAAGGTGTGCTTTTGGTAGGTTTTGAACTAATGGTGGTTTGTGGATGACACTATTATGGGGGATCTGTGGATGACGCACTGTTATGGGAGGGGGATCTGTGGATGACACACATATACCATCTTATGCTATATATGTGTCATCCACAGATCTCCCCCCCCCCCCCCTCATAATAGTGTCCCTGTGTAAATGGTGAATGACCCCCCAATACAGGGGGTAGGGGCCGTCAACTGATATTGGAATGGCAGCGCGGCCTGGTGCAGTCACTGTATTCTATATTCTATTACACCGGGCCCCGCTCACTGTGGTATTCATATGTACTGTGTAGGCATGGGAGCTTTGTTAAACTATAGAAATCTTCTGCAGCAGTGGCGACATCCACGTAGTACTCACTTGAAACTCCCGTAGCAGGCAGGCCGGGTGGCAGCGTAAGATCACTCACTATGTCACACGCCTGCTCCTCCCATTTTACGAATGGAGCAGGCGCGTGACATAGTGAGTTTCAAGTGAGTACTACGTGGATTTCGCTACTGCTGCAGAAGATTTCTATAGTTTAACAAAGCTCCCATGCCTACACGTTACATATGAATACTACAGTTAGCGGGGCCCGGTGTAATAGAATACAGTGACTGCACCAGGCCCCGCTGCCATTCCAATATCAGTTGCCGGCTCCCTGCCCCTCCTCCCTCCCCGCTGATACATCGCTGGCCGTACTGTGCAGCATCGCAGCCGGCAATGTATCAGTGTTACATGGCAGCATTCGCCCCATAAGACACACTGCCATTTTCCCCCCACTTTTGGGGGGGGGCGGGGAAGTGCGTCTTAAAGGGTGAAAAATACGGTAGTCTTTTAGGGTGGATTCACCCGACCTTTGTATTTTGCAATCTCCAAAACTCTGATTCGCAAAAATTACGGATGGCATCCATGTTGCATCAGTCTTGTGCACCCATTGTAACAATGCCTATTCTTGTCTGCAAAATGGACATGAATAGGACCTGTTCTTTCTTTTTTGCTGGGCTGCAGAATGGACATACGGATGAAGACGGCACACTGTGTGCTGTTCGCATTTTTTGTGGACCCATTGAAATGTAGACCGATGCGGAGCAAAAATAGTTGTGTAAATGGGGCCTAACTTTATACCTGTGTGTAAGGTTCAGCATATGCTCTTCCATAGACCACTATATACCCAGTGGGCAGGTTTGTCAGTATGTACAGAGCCTGATCCATGTGCTCTTTCTTAGGGTGTTCTCTAAGACTCTATGGATCCTCTTGCAACAGAATGGGATTTAAGAATTCTGATCTGAACATAGACATTCAGTTTCCTGTAACTGTAAGTAATTTATACAGTTTGTGCTAGTTTTTATTGTTTTAAGAAAGTTAAAAAAGTACTTTGATACTTTTTGTAAGAATGTATTGCACTTTATTTGTATATATACTTTGCAACGTTGCCGTAGATAGAAGAAAACATTATGTGGGAAAAAATCCCTAGAGATTTGAGCACACGTTTGTGAATGCGCTTCACTTTGATTTTTACTTCTAGATGAATCAACCCGACGTTCTTCTGCTAGTTCAGGAAAGCCTGATTCAAAGTGGTGAGATTATATCCTCATCTTATTGTCAAAGCTTCTATTCCTCTGGACATGTGTGTTAGATTGCATCGATTTTTATCTAATATATTGACAGTGTAATCTTTGTGTTTGCTTTCTAGATTTATTCACTGACTTTGAAGCCGACTTCCATGCCAGGGTTCCCGTGGTGGTGTGCAGAGAAAAGAAAAGGTCTATTTTAAATTGCCTTTACACTAAGGCCACTTCCACAGTCAGTGTTTGGTCTGTGTTTCATCAGTGATTGTGTGTCAAAACCAGGTGTGGGTCCAAAACACAGAAAAGGTGTAAGTCTTTCCATTATCTCTGTGTAGTCTCCACTCCTGGTTTTGGCTCACAATCACTGATAGAAATCCCTGATCATACACTGACTGTCAGAAAGTGACCTAGTGTTGATTTTTATTTTTTTACTGTATTATATAGAACCTACTTCCGTTCTTTATATGGCCACCTTAGGCTACTTTCACACTAGCAATTTTTGCGGATCCGTTATGGATCTGCAAAAACACTTACGTTACAATAATACAACCGCATGCATCAGTCTTGAACGGATCCAGTTGTATTATGTCTTCTATAGACATGACGGATCCGTCTTGAACACCATTGAAAGTCAATAAGGGACGGATCCGTTTTCTATTGTGTCAGAGAAAACGGATCTGTCCTCATTGACTTACATTGTGTGCCAGGATGGATCCGTTTTTGGCTCCCGCTCCGTCAGGCGGACAGCAAAACGCTGCAGGCAGCGTTTTGGTGTCCGCCTCCAGAGCGGAATGGTGACTGAACGGAGCCAAACTGATGCATTCTGAGCGGATCATTTTCCATTCAGAATGCATTAGGGCAAAACTGATCCGTTTTGGACTGCTTGTGGGAGCCCTGAACGGATCTCGCAAACGGAAAGCCAAAATGCTAGTGTGAAAGTAGACTTAAAGGGGTATTCCCATCTTAGACAATGGGGGCATATCGCTAGGATATGCCCCCATTGTCTGACAGGTGCGGGTCCTACCTCTGGGAGCCGCACCTACAAGGAGAACGGAGCGGAGAAAGTTGAGGAGGGCGCACTGCGCATGCGCAGTCGCCCTCCATTCATTTCTATGGAGCCGCCGAAAATAGCCGAGCACTGAAATGAATAGGAGCGGTGCCCGCGCATGCGCAGTGCGCTCCCATTCACTTCAATGGGAGAGGCGGGGAGCTGCGCCTGGTGGTGGACGGACCCCGGGAAACCCAGGGTCCTCCAGCCACAACTCTCCCCGGCTCTCCTTGTAGGTGCGGGTCCCAGAGGGTCCTAGCGATATGCCCCCATTGTCTGAGAGATGGGATAACCCCTTAAGGTAATGGGCCACTGTGACCTGGCACTTCTCTCCAGTACTGATGTATGGAGTGGGCTGCCCAATTCATACTGGAGAAAGTTCTGACATAAAGTGTAAGTTTGGTATATAGAGTTGGATTCAGACCAGCATATCCCTGTTTGACTCAAAGGGGGATGCAGTATTCATGTTGACATTCATTGCTATGGCTATAATCACTTACAGTGACACTTTCACCACAATATGGTGCTTGGACTAAGTACAGTTACACAGCACCTGACTTGTTATGAAGTCATCCACCACCTTGAAGATCACATTAACCAGAGATAAAAAATGATTTCTATTAGTTTTCAGAAACTTTGTTCTAATGTCTTACTTCAGGGCATTGTGTTTTAAGCTGGCCATACACAAGCAGTCATCTGGTGGATGATCTTTTTGCAGACACGGTCTTACACATTTTAGGCCATATTGGCTGTTACAGTTGTTCACACTGCCCATACACGTTCAGCGATACCGGGCGAGGGATGAAAGACCTTTCTGGGAAGGTGCTTTAAAAAAAAAGAAATCTTTCGTCAGCAGAAAATTTAAAACATGGCTGACTTGTTTTCAAATCTTCTGTGATCGGTCGGTTAAAATGGTGATTGTTAAAGGGGTTTTGCCATCTCAGACAATGGGGGCAGATCGCTAGGATATGCATTGTCTGATAGGTGCGGGTTCCACCTCTGGGACCCGCACCTACAATGAGACTTGAGCAGGGAAATGAACGGAGGGCGCATGCGCAACTGCCCTCCATTCATTTTTATGGGGCCGCCGAAAGTCTGCCCCATAGAAATGAATGGGAGCAGGGGCCCCGCGTGCACGGTGCGCTCACATTCACTTCTGTGGGAGAAGCGTTTGGTGGTGGACGCACCCTGGGAAATTCGGGGTCCTCCAGCCACAGCTGTCCCCGGACCTATCGGACAATGGGGGCATATCCTAGCGATATGCCCCCATTGTCTGAGATGGGAATACCCCTTTAAATTTCGCTTGAAGAACATTCATGTTGGTAAATGTATGTGTATGGTTGAGTAGGCTGTGAATGGCAAATGTAATATCTAATGTTTTCTTTCCCCTAATAGTGACCTTATATGTAAATGTGAGCGCGTGGCAATGAAATGCTTGTCTCACCACCAACCTTCTGGCTGCCTTGGGCCGAAAAGAGTCAAGGCTTGTACCTTGGTGGTGGCTTTCCGATATTGGGCAAAGGTAAATAATCTTGCTAATCTTTCTGAGGGATTTCACCAATTTAATATATTGGAGTGTATTTCTAAAAATCTAGAGTTTATTTTCAGGATTTGGTGCTTTAAGCTTCATTCACACATCAGTGAGCCACAACCAGGACTGGAGCCTCCACAGACATAAGGTATAAGGAAAAGATCTGCTCCTGTTCTGTGTTTAGAGCCGCACCTGGTTTTGGTTCACAATCACCGATTGAAATCACTGACCGAACACTGACGTGTGAATGAGGCACTAGAGATAATTCAGGAACAACACTAGCACATGATTAGACTATAGAGTTTGTTTGTATCCTATGACCTATGCCATTTGCAAAGTCGCATTATTATTATTATTTATATATAATTTTTTATTTTTTTTATACATTGCAGTTTTACTAATCCTGTAGATGGCGTACATTTAGGCTGTTTAGACATGCACCAAACTTTTTTGGCAGTTTATACCAGAATCTAGGTTAACTCGCATTAATACATGAGGACTATTGTATCAGAATGCAGATTGCAGCTCTTATATTGCGCTAAATGAGCCTACGTGGGGCTGGATGCACTTGTACATTTAATAGCACTTTCAGTATAGGTAGGTTAACAGCAAATTGTTACTCAGTGGAGCCATACAGAGGAGAAGGTCCAAGGTTCCCTTGAACTTTGAACAGTCTTTAGTTCAGATGAGAAAACCCCTTTTAATATTCGAGTCGTGTCGAAAGGGCCGAACATTGACTTATAGGATAGCTGCCTTACTTCTGGCGGCATTAGAGGCAGAGCTTGTTAAGAGCACATTTTGCATCCCTTTCTTCCCAGAATTCCAGAGGAGCATGTATGGCCTCTCCTCACGCCGATAAAGGTGCTCTCTCCCCAAGGAGAGTACTCTCTCTTCCCCCCCCCCCCCCAAAAAATATTAAATCAGTCTTTCCTCTATATCTTTTCCATCCTTTTTGTATGGTTTCCTGGCTCTTGCTATAAAGAACTGCATCAAAAATGCATGTGTGAATCTAGCCTAAATGCTCTATACATGTGTCAGTAATCTATGCCATTATCTGGCAGCAGGGTTCCTAGGAACACTTGTTCATCGGGTGATTGGATCTTTAATGCGGTAAGAAGAATCCTTTGAAAAATGAATCTGTAGGGACAAGCGATTGCAGTACTCATTACTTGTTCCCACACAGACTGGATGATTGCTGCATAAATGCAGCTGTTGAGCCCCAAAATCTGTCTAATACTGTGTTCCAAACATAAACCTGTAGCTGTGTAAAAGGACTATTTCAATCTCAAAGTGGTGACCTATTGCTAGGACATGCAGTCACTTTGATTGCTGGTGGTGAATGCCCATTGATCCTGAAAAGGAAGGCACTGTAATACTGGATCAGTGCTGTACCCCTACAACCCAGCTCCACTCAAATGAATGGGGTGACTGCCAGTTACTTACTTACAAATCCAAGTGCCCAGCGATATGCAACCACCATATGCAAGGGCAATATCCCTTCAAAAGGTGTATCTCCATCTTGGGCGTTTATTGCCTACCCATAGGCCATCCTTGGAACTCCTATAGAAGTGAAAAGTACACATGAGCAGCCACTTCTCCATACACTGCAAGATATGTGGGTCCTAGAGGTGGGACCTGCGTCTCTGATGTTTAACACATCCAGTGGATATACCATAATAGTCTGAGATTGGAATACTGCTTTAAAGGGAACCTGTCACCAGCATTTTGTGTACAGAGCTGAGGACATGGGCTGCTGGATGGCCGCTAGCACATCAGCAATATCCAGTCCCCATAGCTCTGTGTGCTTTTATTGTGTAAAAAAAAAATTGATACATATGCAAATGAACCCTAGATGAGTCCTGTCCCTGACTCCTCTCACGTACAGGACTCATCTCAGGTTAATTTGCATATCTATGAAATCGTTTTTTTTTACACAATAAAAGCACACAGAGCTACGGGGACTGGATATTGCGGATGTGCTAGCGGCCATCTAGCAACCCATGTTCTCAGCTCTATACCCAAAATCCTGGTGACAGGTTCCCTTTAAGCAAATTATAGGCTGGATATCCTTCAGCCAGGTTCACACTGAGTTTAGCCCTTCACTAGGGTTTCCTGCCAGAGGTATACGGTACATTTGAATATCCCAAAAAACGTATTTGTTTTAAGATTTCCTATATCATTGTATTTTTCTCTTGTTTTCTGCATATAACAGCTATGTGGCATCGATAGGCCAGAAGAAGGTGGCTTACCACCATACGTGGCTGCTCTCTTGGTGGTTTTCTTTCTCCAGCAAAGAAAGGAGCCAGTGCTTCCTACTTACCTAGGATCATGGGTATGTTCTAGTGTCACTATCTTATTGTTGAAATCATGGAATAAACCATACAGGAGTGACACATGGTAAAACTCACCTATGTATAGATTATAGTAGCAATTCCTTCCTTTATACATTTATATACATACTTTCATACATTTTTGAATCCACTTCTAGCTTTGGCTAGGTTTATTTGGGGTGTGCACCTCTTAATAAATATGGCATATTGCACTCTAGTCCACTTTAGTTTGACTTTTGATACAATTCTCCATTGTGTTACCTTTTGTAATTTTGAGTTCTTTTATTTACTAGATTGATGGCTTTACAATTTCTAAATTGGCCCAGTTCAGTCTTAAAGAACCCAACAATGAATATGTGTTTTGGGAATACAGTGCTGTGGCAGACAATGAGAACCAAAATAATGATCGGTGTACTGCTAAAGGAAAGGTAAGCATTGGGATATTCAGTTAAATTAAAAATGCCAAATTTCAACATGTGAACTAAGCATCTAAGATTAATTTCAGATGTGTGGAGCGTGATTTCCCACTATGGGCACTCCTCCTTTGATAGTGCCGCACGGCATTAGAACGATTTATAATGCTCTGTGTCTATGCCTGACCTCGGATCTACTGAACTGTACTGACCTTATACTGTCAGTACAATGCAGTGGATCCGAGGTTAGACAGGGACACACAGCAGTATAAATCATTATAATGCCGTGCAGTACTGTCAAAGGAGAAGTGTCCATAGTGGGAAATCGCCCTCCCACACAGAGTGTGTTTCCCACAGTGGACATGTTCTTCTGAAACTAGCCTAAAGGATTGCTCTGCAGGTTTTAGAAATGTGCAGCACAGGAGTGGACATATACTGTATCTTGATCCTATAGCAGAGAAGTCAACTTTATAGCACTTTTAATTTATAAGTTTACTTTTTCATTGAAGTTCCTGATCAATCAGAAAATATGATATGACAGAAGACCAGTCATAACGAAATGCATCCTGAAAGCATTATGTTATAGAGCAGGAGAAGCTGAACAGATTGATATAGAATTTTGCGGGAAAAGATTCAGTAAAACCTGTAATTTTTACATTATGCAAGCCTCAAACCTCCGGACATAGCAGATCTGCACAGTTGATGATACTCACCGGGTCCCTGCCGCTGGATTCAGACTGTGCGGCTCCCGTTCCAGTACTTCCGCTCCCCTCTGCACCAACATAAACATCCGTCGAAGGAGGGGTCGGGGGCTTGTTTTTTTTGGGGGGGACACGTGACCGCCAATCACAGCCCGCAGCAGTGACCTGCCCCCCTTGCGTCACGTGTGACCTCAAGGGGAGCAGGTCACCAATGTGGCTTGTGGTTGGCTGCGGCGGTCATGTGAGGACCGCCCCCCTCCTTTCCGGTTGAGGGTTGTTGATATCGGCGCAGAGAGAAGTGGAAGTACCGGGACCAAATCCAGTGGCAGGGACCCGATGAGTATCATTAACTATGTGGGTCTGCCATGTCTGGAGGTTTGATTTACTTTGCATAACCCCTTTAATCGAATTGAAATCTGCTGTTGAGTATTTTCTCAGTACCTCTGTGTTACTTTCCAGGCTCCACTCTTCTTTGACACAGAAAAACTGTGTTCTGCCTCTGTTGGTCAGCTGTGGGTTGAACTGCTGAGATTTTATGCGCTGGAATTCAACATGGTTGACCTAGTTGTCAATGTTCGTGTGAAAGAGAAGCTTTTTAGGGATTTGAAGGACTGGCCTAAAAAACGAATTGCTATAGAAGGTAACCTTGCTATGCTTGCCTATCATATTTAAGTATAAATATACCTTTTACTATTCAGTACTTGGTGATGTGAGTGAGGTATTGGGGGCAAAGGAAAGGGAGTAGTATATAAGATATTTTTGGAGCATGGTTGGTGATTTGCAAGCAGATGTCTCATAAATTTCCAACATTTACAGAAAAGAGAAAGGATAGTACATCTGGAAAAAATTTGGAGAAAAAAAGAAAATTAAGAACAAAAAGCATTGGGGAAAAAGTGGAGGGGATGGAAAATATATACTAGCAATACAAAAAACATTTGTGTGGAGTCCAGGCATGAATGATTTTGCTTCTGCCCTTTCCTTGGTTTCCATATTACTTCGCCTATTGTAATAAAGAGAGATTTATGTAGCCGGGATCGCATTGTGTGTGTATGTGTGTGTATATGTGTATATATATATATATATATATATATATATATATATATATATGTGTATGTATGTATGTATCCAGCACCAGTCATACAGATGCTGGATATTTTCCTGTGGTTTGTCATTCCAAACTCTTCACTTGGACCCTTGGTTCAGCCAAGGTCGTTCTTGACTGCTGTACATGGGAGATCCATCGCCCATCTAGTCCCAGACATTCTCGATGGCGGAGAGATCTGGCAAATGAGTTGGCCAGAGGAGCTGTTAGATCCCCTACCGCTGGCAGTGTGTGGGCAGGTGTTATCTTGTTGGAACACCAGGTCTCCTAACTGAGTCAAAAAAAGCAGTAGAACTGATTCCACAATGTCCTGGACATACTGAAGGCTGGCCAATGTTCCCACCACTAATACTAGACTTGATCGGGCATGGTATCTAATGGTGTCTCGCACAATGACACCTGGTGTTGGTCCTGTGTGTCTTTGCACTATGCATGATGGGAGTAGGTACTCGACAGCCGTCCTACAAACTGATGTGGCCATCAGTGGCAAACAATAGTGTTCACTGACGAAAGCAGGTTCTGCCATGGTACTAATGATGGCCGCATCAGAGTTGGCAGAAGGGCTAGAGCGCCTGCTACTATAATGCAGAGGCACATAGGACCAACACCAATTGTTATGGAGTGGTCCGCCATTAGCTACCATGGTCGTTCCCATTTGGCATTCATGCAGGGAACGTTGCCTTTGGTATGTCCACGACATTGTGGAACCAGCCCTACGACCTTTCTTGACACAGGAGATGTGGCATTCCACACAATGCCCAGGCTACACTGCGTGCTCTTCAGGGTATCCAGCAGCTCAATTGACAAATCTCTCCGACACTGCGAATATCTAGGACTGGATGGGGCCATCAAGCACCTTGACTGAACTATGGGTCCAAGTTGAAAGAGCTTGGAATAACATACTACAGGAGGATATCCAGCACCTGTATGACTTTTTTACCATGCCAGAGTGGCATTCTGTATCAAAGCAAGGTGAAATGTGACTGTCTCAACATATACCCTGCTGCAGAACCCAAAATAAAGGGTGCACTAACTTGGTTGTGTGATCATAAACCAAGCACCACTAGCAGTCTATACTCTATATCTGTCAATCTCTGTTCAGTCGCATTAAGTTTTCCAGGTGTTATAACATTTTTGTATGGGTTTCGGTTTTTCCTCTCTTAAGAGGGTGATGGATGGATAATATGGGGAATCAGTAGTTAATAAGGCAACAATTTAGATGTTTTGTATACTTAAGGCTACTTTCACACTAGCGTTTCTATTTCTCGCCCAGTTTCCTTGGGGGACACAGAAGACCTTGGGTATAGCTCATCTCCATAGGAGGCGTGACACTAAGTGAAGACTGTTAAGCCCCTCCTCCACAGCTATACCCTCAGCCTGGAGAGAGAGACTGCCAGTTTTTGCTTAGTGTCCAAGGAGGCAAGACACTCCCTGCTCTGCAGGGCTGGTTTCTCCTTGTTTCAATTTTAGATTTTTACTTTTTTCTTTTTGTTCCAGATCATCAGGGATAACAGAGTCGCACTAGACCTCTCTGTTCTCCCGGGGTTGAGCTGCGCCAGTGCCGGCAACCGCACTGCTGCCTCCCCCACAGAAGGCAAGGTGGACCAGGGCAGCCCAGCTCCCCTGCATCCCGCCAGCGCAAGGGTCGCCCGCACGCCAAGTCCCTCTTCCAGCGTCCTGCCACTACGGTGCCAGTAGCTGAAGGGGCGACCCTGCTGGAATGGACCGAGGGTGAAGACGGCTGTGGTAAGAGAGAGGCTTCTCCAGCCCTACGTCCCCACTCCCCCCCACCCTGGTCTCCTGCGTGCCTGACCCCCATACTGGGCCTCTAGTCCCTTGCTGGATCTATGCTGGCCCCTGGGGTGCCGCAGAGCGGCAATCTCCTTCTGCCTCCCCCCCCCCCCCCCCCCCCCCTGCCTGGCTCCCATAGACATGCAGCCAGTGGCTGTCTCCACAGCCAGCTACAGCTCAAGGCCTGAGGCTCCTGACGGCTGTAGAGTAAGGCCTCGCCTCCGACCGACATTGGATTCGGTGCGGCGGTCGCCGCAAAAATCTTAGCCCAGGCTCCGCGGCCTGCCTAGGCCGCCATTCCGGGTCCCTGACTCTTCCGGCCGGCGGGGTGGACCTCCCGCGGCCGGCAAGCCGCCATTCGAGCCCCTGACTCTTCCGGCCGGCGGGGTGGGCTTCCCGCGGCCGGCAAGCCGCCATTCGAGCCCCTGACTCTTCCGGCCGGCGGGGTGGGCTCCGCGGCCGGCTTTGGGCTTGATTTCTATGCAGCAGGCCCCGGCCGACCGTTGGTGCCGGTCGGTGGGGCTCCGCAAATTTTGGCCCAGGCTTCGCGGCGTGCTGGGCCGCAATTCCGACCGGCCCGCAGGGTGGGCACCCGCGGCCGGTTTTGATGCGTCACTCCCCTCAGGTCCCGGTGGTACATACCGGGCGCCGCAAATTTAGACCCCGGCTTCACGGCCCACTAGGCCGCAAAATTCCGCCTCTGGTAGTGGGGGGCGGGAACTTCTCCAGGCAGCGAATTCTTCCCGCCGGGAGGTTCCTCCGCCCCCAGGGGATCGCAGCGCGCCCTCCAGGCCGGATCCATGTTAACCCTTTGGGTACAGGCCGGCTCCCAATGGGCCTGTATGGCTGGCCCCCCCTTTCCTGACTATCTGTGCCCTATAGGTGGCCCCCCTTTAGCTCAGAGAAGCTGTGTTTTTAATAAAAAAAAAAAAAAAAAAAAAAAATAATAATAATAATAACAGATTTCTATGGACTGCGCAGGACGCTGCAGCCTCATCAGTAGTGCTGCATGTCTGCATGCCCTCTTTCCACAGGTGGCATAGTGTTGCGCTCCCAACCTGCGGACGGTGCTAGGGCATTTCCCTTTTTAGGCGGTTTTCCTGCCCTCTTCCAGGATACGGCGCTGGCCAAGTGCATGCGGCCCTTCTGTAGGCAGCATTCATCATCTCTCCAGTTATGGTGCCTGCCATGTGCATCCCCCCCTCTCCTAGGCGGGATACTGCACTCTCCCTGGCTGCCGGCTGGCCATGTGCATGACCCCCTTTTAGGCGGAATACTGCACCTTCACCGGATACGGTGCTGGCCATGTGCATGACCCCCTTCCCTAGGCGGAATGCTGCACTCTCTATGGATTTGCTGCCGGCCATGTGCGTGACCCCCTTTCTCTAGGCGGAACACTGCACTCTCACTGGATTCACTGCCGGCCATGTGCGTGACCCCCTTCCATGGGCGGAACGCAGCGTTCTCACTGGATTCGCTGTCGGCCATGTGCGTGACCCCCCTTCTCTAGGCGGAACGCTGCACTCTCACTGGTTTCACTGCCGGCCATGTGCGTGACCCCCTTCCATGGGCGGAACGCAGCGCTCTCACTGGATTCGCTGTCGGCCATGTGCGTGACCCCCTTCTTAGGCGGAACGCTACACTCTCACTGGATCTGTTGCCGATCATGTGCATGACCCCCTTTTTAGGCGGAATACTGCACTCTCACCGGATTCGGTACTGGCTATGTGCACGACCCCCTTCCATAGGCGGAACGCTGCACTCTCTCTGATGTGCTATGATGTACTTATGTACTATGTTACTATGCTGCACTCTCACTTTTCGCTGCCGGCCATAGGCATGACTCAGGCAGCATACATACATCCCTCCGTCTGTGGTTGTTTTCTCGCAGGTACGTTGCTGGCCATGTGCATGTACCCCATACATGGCGGAGTGCTTGCACTCTCGCTGAATCCGCTGTCTGCCATATGCATGACCCCTCTTCCGTGGGCGGTGTATGCACTCTCGCTGGATTTCGCTGCAGCCAGGGGCATGCCTTCCTTCCTCAGGCGACATACACACATTTTCACTGACTGTTTGTCTCTCACCAGTACGATGCTGGCCATGTGTATGACTCCCATACATGGCGGGTGCACGCACTCTCCCTGGATGAGATGCTGGCCATGTGCATTACCCCCCTTTTTTTCTGGGCGGCATGTTACACTCTCACCGGATACCTTGCTGGCCATGAGCATTGCCCTCTAACATGGGTGGAACGCTTGCACTCCCATTGGATACGGTGCTGGCCTTATGCGTGGCCACCCCTCATTCCATGGGCAGAATTTGGCACGCTCATGAGATTCACAGCTGTCCTTTTATGGCTGTGCTGGACTTGTACATGTCCCCCTTCATTGGCAGAGTAGTTGCACTCTCGCTGAGTTCAGTGTTGGGTGTATTATTGCACACTCACTTAATGCTAGGATAACCCTGTGCATGTTCCCCTTTCACTAGGTGGACCTCCTGCGTTCCTGCTGGATTATAGGGTATGTCCTGCTTCTCCGAAGTAGGTACGGCTTTAGGCATCACTCCCTTTTGGGACCGGCCTTTGCACTCTTGCCGACTGCAGTTTGCCTGATACAATTTCCCCCCTTTCGGGGCGGACTGCTTGCGTTCCATCGCAGTGCATAACTCCCTTTCAGGTTGCACTTTGCAATTCCGTAAATGCTGTGGCACTCTGTGGCGAGCCCCCTTTTTCGCTGAATTAACCTTTTTGCAGTGAGCGGACGTTCTTGTGCGTTGTTTGGGCCTGTGTATGCCTTCTCCTCCTGTAGGTGGGTTGGCCTTCTCACTGCTTACGGGCTGCTCGTACGTATGCCTCATCTACTTTCTGCGGCATACTTTTGTTTTCTTGGGATACGATGCTTGCCGCAAACCTTGCACTCGTCTCTAAGGAGTTCATTCTGTCCACCTGACCCGGACGGGCTCTACTTGCTCTCTGCTGCACGGAGCTGGGTGGTACTCATTCATTTAGTTGGCCCTTCATCCCCAGGGAGTGTTCATGGGTCCTAGATGCGTGCCCATTCGTCCTTCCTGCGCTAGTGGTCACATGGTCGAGAGTGCGGTTGTCTGGAGCGCCCCTCGAATTCTTCGTTGGCTCTGGCAGGACTGCGGTTCCATTGCCTGCTGCAATTTCCTCCTCTTCGGATGTAGTGTGGTATGAGTCCTTCCTCTTGGCGCCTCTACGCTTCAGTATGATCTGCTACCAGGTGCGGGCCGCTTTCTCGGGAAGGTCACCCAAATTCTCTTGGGTGCTCGATTACCCAGGTCCGGAGGACCTCCGCCTTGGGTTCTTCAGGGTATTCGCCTTCTGCGAGGCGGTGAACCGGGCATCTCACAGTGTAGCAGGGTTCTGCTTTTGAACTGTCCTATGGCTTCCCTGTTGCCACTCCTCCGTTCGGTTGGAGGGTGTTATGCCAGGCCTCTGTCTCGACTACCTTATCTCGCCGGCTCTGTTTGGCTCCCGCTCGGTACAGATCACTCCGATGTGGCTTCTGTCCCGACAGACTTCAGAGGTTGTTCCTTCACTGTCCTCCCCTCTGGGGAGAGCATGGTTGTTCATGTGGATAGTTCCGGTGTTCCTTTTGCCTAGTACTGTCTCCCTGGTTCACACTGGCTGTATTAGCTGTGCCTATTTACCGAGTCTACCGAATTCTGTCCTCCCGCTGAGTGCAGATTGCGTGGTCCATTCTAAGACAATGGTCCTGCTGTAGACTTACCTTCTCGGTAACTTGGGGGGGACTACCTTTCGGTCCAGATTGTCCTTTGATCTCCTACACCGGGACTGTAGAACATGGCTACATCAGCATGAACTTTAGCCTGTCTTGTCCTGGCATCTGGCGGATGCTGGGCGGACCCTTTGGTTCCTTTCCGTCTGTCTTTCTGCTCCCCCACTCGGGTGGATACGGGACAACGTTGCTCGGGGGCCGACGGGACCAGTTTTGTCGGACTTCTGCCCGTGTTACTGGTCTGCGCCTGATCACATTTGGTTTTTCGCCCGCTTGGCCAGGCGGCTCCAGCGGGTTCGCTACTGTCCGCTCCTGGCTGTATTTTCGTCCAGGATCTGTCGTAAGACTTATGATTTTTTTTTTTATCTGGGGTTCTGTGGGAAGCTGTGCATTCCCCACTCTGACCTTTTCTCTCCCCATGGTTCTGTCTTTTTCCAGTCCGGCTGGACCTGGGACTGGGATTCCTTTACTTGAGGTATCAAGTGTCAGCGCTGTTCTTCCTCTTCCAGCATTCCCCGGCCCTCTGGGCCCTGTCAAGACCTTCTTACTCGAAATGGCTCTTTGGTTCCTCTGTACTGTCCTTCGGTACCGCCCTGGGAACTACATACTGAGTTCTCGGCGCACCAATCTTGTCCTTGGAGCCGTTACAGAAGTTCTCTCTACCCCGCCTGTCCTGTACGGTTGTGTTTCCGTATCAGTCGTGTCTCTGACGGGTGCCTGAATGGCCCCTTTTTGTTCTGAGCCTTCTGTCTTTTCCCAGGACAAGGCTGTTCTACATCCCGTTCCTTCCTTCTGAAGGTGGTGTTTGCCTTTCGCTTCAACACTTCACCGATTTGGACGTTGTATTGGGCCTTGCAGTTTTTACTTGGAGATCTCCGACTCTTGTCGACGTTCGGTCTCTCTTGGGTTTCCTGGAGGTCCGCGTTTAGAGTTACGGACTCAGGGTGGTTTTTCTCCGCTTTATCAGATTGGCTATTGCTGAAGTTACCGCACCGAGGGCAGGATTCTGCCTTTGCTGTCACCGTCATTTCACCAGAGCGGTCGGTGCCTTCTGGGCCGGAGGCATTGGGCTTCGGCCATGCATTTGAGCAAGGCGGCCACAGGTCTTCCTTACACGCTTTACAGAGTTCTACAGTGTGCATACTCTGGCTTCGGCGTATGCTGCCTTGGTCCGCCTGGGTCTGCAGGCTGGTGGTTCCTTGATGCCTTCGGGTGCTTCGCCTTGGAGCTGTGGTCCCTCCCCTTTTTGGACTGCTTTTGAACGTCCCAAGGTCTTCTGTGTCCCCCAAGGAAACTGGACGAGAAAACGAGATATTTTGTATAACTTACCAGTAAAATCTCTTTCTCGCTCTTTCCTCTGGGGGACACAGCACCCACCCATTCGTTTGTTTTTCTCTACACGGTTTCCGAGTTTGTGTTACCCGTTGGGTAGTTGGCTTGTTGGTTCCTTGTTGGACTTTGCCTTTTCTCACTGCTTGGACACGCAACTGGCAGTCTCTCTCTCCCAGGCTGAGGGTATAGCTGTGGAGGAGGGGCTTAACAGTCTTCACTTAGTGTCACGCCTCCTATGGAGATGAGCTATACCCAAGGTCTTTCTGTGTCCCCCAAGGATAAGAGCGAGAAAAGAGATTTTACTGGTGAAGTTATACAAAAATCTCGTTTTTTCCGGTATTGAGATCCGTCATAGGGTCTCAATACCGGAAAAAAGCTTCAGTTTTGTCCCCATTCATTGTCAATGGGGACAGACTGTAACTGAACGGAATGCTACAAAATGCATTCCTTTCCGTTTGGTTGCGTTCCCATACCGGAGAGCAAACCGCAGCAAGCTGCTTTTTTCTTTCCGTCATGGGATGCGGAGCAAGACTTATCCGTCATGACCCACAATGCAAGTCAATAGGGATGGATCCGTTTAACTCTGACACAATAGAAAACTGATCCGTCCCCCATTAACTTTCAAAGGAATTTATGACTATGTTTCAAAGGAGTTTAGGACGTCATTGCTATGTTAAAGATAATAGAACCAGATCCGTTCGTTAATGGAATGCAGACGGTTGTATTATCAGTAACTGGAAGTGTTTTTGCTGAGCCCTGCCCGATCCAGCAAAAACGCTAGTGTGAAAGTAGCCTAAGTGAAATAAAAAAATAAAAATGTAAAGTGGGAAAGTATCAGTTACAAAATACAGAAAAGTGCAGACACTGTTGGGTACTGATGATCATATTAGAAAACATCCTGTAGAGGTACAATTAGTAATAAAACAATAAAAGATCAGTTACAGAAAATAAACAAGAACTGGTATACAAAAGAGGGGCAAGGCTGGAGAGTGGCAATGGAGCCCACATTTCTTGATGGTTCTGTGGGGCAATTTCTAAGACCTATCCAAAAGACAATTAAAGGGATTTGAAGTAGATGTTTGTTTTGTTTCAACAACTTGTGTATATCAATCACAACCTAACTGTTCATCTTTAAAATCTAGATCCTTACTCTGTAAAGAGGAATGTAGCAAGATCAATGAACAGTCAGATAGTGTATGAGTACCTTCTTCACTGTTTAAAGGCAACCTACAAATATTTTGCTCTGCCCCAAAACAAGTCTGGAAAATGCAGCGTTAAAAAATCCAGTTCTTCTACAAATGCTAACAGAGGAAGTACGCCCAGTGCTGTGAAATGTCCAAACTTTGTTCAGAACATAAGTAAGCAGCTAGAAGATTTAACCATAGACCATCATGATGGGTCAGGCTATCCTGTAATTGTCCAGCCCAGTTGCAGCGAGGTTCAAAGTAACTTGGATAGCAAAGTGAAGAAAAAACTTGACTATAATATTACATACCCAGATGTTAATCTTGAGGATGCTGACTGCATAACAGAGGAGATTATTTTAGATGACTCGGAAGATTTCTTCCAGGGCTCAGAAGAACCAGAAAGCCCTCATGAAGATACTGATGATGACCACCCTTTAATGGGTAATGAGGGGCAAGGTGATTATATCACGATTGATCAAAGCTACGAGGAAGACAGTGAAAGTGGAGACGCGGCAGTGCCAGGAAATGAAGAAACCGACAGCTTGTCTGATTTTGAAGGAGGTATTGTGACTGAGGGTGAGGAGATTGGCTTGGAGAGCAGTGACCTTTATGGTGAAAAAGTTGACCTAGGGGAGGAGAGCACAGAGGGTACAGATGAACTGGAGGAAACCATCCATGACTTTGGACTGGCAGCTGTACCTAATTCAGATGATGAGGAAGAGGATGATGAAGAGTCTAGTTTGATATTGATTCATAGAGAGCCATCGGATATCTTAAATGATGAGCTAGAGAACACTTACACTGGCTCAGTGGATGAATTGTTACCTGAAGATGGCCAAACTGGACAAGTATCTGTCAGCAGTTGTAAAGACCATGACGAGACCAATGAAGGACTTGCTGGCAGGGTGCTTCAGAAAACAGAAGTTGCAAAGAAGCCTCTGCCAGTTTCTGAAGGCTCTGCCATAGAAGATGTTTGTTTGTTTTATGAATTCAGCAGATTAACATTTACGAAAGGCAAGGTATGTCTGGAAGCCATTTTATATAGCTTGGTTTGTTCACGTTAACTTGATTTTCTCTAATGTTCCCTTTTTATCTGGCTTTTCAAATTGTTTTATAAGGGTCAATAGGACGTGTAAGAAGTTCTAGTCAGTGGTGTGTGCAGGATTTATCAGCTGAGTTTTGAGCCCCCTTGGCAATGATCAACTCTAGCTACCTCTCTGAGGGAGGCTTAGCAGCATGCAGGCTCTTAGACAATCTATCTTTTCTAAGTTCTACAAGGGAGTCACACAAAGCTGAAGAGGCACTGTGCATAGCTGATCTATTCTGCCTCTTCATTTCACCTATTTGGGGGTGGTCTTTCTAAAACGCAATGTACCTTTTATTGAAGATCATCTTCCCTGACATGTCTGTATTTGTAACTGCTTGCAACAATACTGGAGCATCTTTTCTTTTGACTCTGTTGTTCCATTCTTTTACTATTTCTGCTTAACATTATGAATGAATTGCTAGCAGTCTGCAATAAAGGTCCAACTGGGTGTTTCCAGTTGAGGGCATGTCCTTGCACTGTCTGACACTATCCAACATGTAGAGACACAGCTCCAACTGGTAAAACCCAGCTGGACCTTTATTGCAGATTGCTGGCAATTCATTCATAAACTACTAACAGAAATACTAAAGGAATGGCACATCATGGATTCAGAAGGATAGATGCCCCAGAATTATTACATGGGGAATGCAAGTAGTTACTAATAAAGGTATGTCAGGAGAGGTGACAGGGTCTCTTTAAATGAAATGCCACTTTTCATCTTACTACAGACATGCCATGTGCCTAATCGGTTTGGGTATAACCTAACAGTCCATTTCTACTTCTCATGCTCTTCATGCATTCAAATAGAAAGTCCTTGCGGGAACATACTTTTTAAAAACCTCTAATGGGAGCGTGAAATTCTAAGACTTCCGTTTCTGTAAAATTGATGAAAAGAACTTGTGCTTCCATTTAAGCTTGCTTTCAGCCTTTAATGTTAGTTTGCATATCCATTACTTTGTGAGAGCGCTGTGTTCCAGAGAGCTGAATGGGGAATGGAGTTGTGTACCTCCAATCACCAAATCCCATTCATGGCCTTTAGAAATAGTGTGGCGTTAAACTCCATTCTTATTCTGGATTAGCACTTTATCCATACATAATTCTATCATTTACTAACCATTAAAAGCAGAAACCCATTTTACAGCGGTTCAAGGTTTAAAGGTACATTTGCTTTGCATCTGCTTTTTTTTTTCAGTCTTTTTTTTCCCTCTTCTTCCAGTCTTAAATTTGTTTTATTCAGTATTCTCCATTCATACATTTAGTGGCTTTAATAATTCTAGTGTTTTTATTTAGGTTGTGAGATCCGGCAGAGAATCTCAAAACCTGAATTAAACAGAACAGTTTTTTAACGTTTTGGGCCAAAGCAAGGAGTGGATCCAGCAGGAAGGAGTACAAGTCCTTCCTTTAAATTTCCCATCCCTTTTGAATTCATTTCTGGCTTGGCTCAAAAAGTTGTATAAAAAACGGGGCTTCCCCCCCCCCAAAAAAAAAAAGCTGTGTGAGAAGTGACATAAAACATATACCGTATATATATTTTTTCTATTTGCAATTCAGCTTCCCACTGTTGTATGTAACTTGTGCAAGAAAGAAGGGCATCTAAAGAAAGACTGTCCAGAAGACTTCAAAAAGATCGAACTGGAACCTTTGCCGGCTCTCACTGCTAAATTTAGACAGCTTTTGGATCAAGTTTGTATCCAGTGTTACGGTGAGTGTTGCATGTGAATGGAAAGCATGTACTGCGTGCTCTGTCTCCTTGTACACGGTCATGAATCCTTATTCAGAGACTCACTGACTCTAATAACATGTTTGCTTCCCATTTATGTAATGGCCTGGAATGAATTTGCCACATTCAGTCACTACTTTATGTAGGCTGCGTCCATATTTGTACGATGGTTTTTGTTATAAACCGGAACCACAGTGGCGTGCCAGATCCATCACGTGACTGAAGCAAACTGACCCGGATAGACTCAGTTGACTTATAATGGGGTTCTTTGTGATCCCATAATTGTGTTAGTAATTTTGTTGGGCAGAGTGCTGCTGCATGCTGTGCTGGCCTTCTCATCAAATATGTCAGAATCTGCGACACACGTTCCTAATGGAGCCTCTGACAAATATGTGAATATAGCCTTGCGTAGCTAGCTTCAGATTTTTCATGGTTGCTTGCCTGAAGCCAGCCCCACCTTTTCCCTAACAGGATGGATTTGAAACTTGATTTCCAGCTTTGGGGCAGTGCATTTCGGGAGATTATTTTGTTAATTTATTTTCCTCTTCCGTATCATTGGGGGACACGGCCTTGACCTTGGGTATAGCTATTGCCACTAGGAGGCGACACTAAGCACAAAAGTGTGAGCTCTTTCCTACAGGGACTAAGCTAAAACCGTTTTAGCTTTGTGTCCGTAGGAGGCAGACCTTCCCTGTTTTGCGGGTCTGCTGATTATTTAGATTTTTTGTTCTTTTTTCTATTCTTCCAGCAGGATTACAGGCAGTCCTAGCTGCCTGCACTCCCACCCAGGAGATGGGAGACCAGGGAGTCCCCATGCCCGCTGCTCCTTTCCGGTCTCCAGAAGACAAGGAGGACCAGAGGTTCTGAAAGCCTTTGCATCCCGCCAGCCTTCGGGTCACTACGGCCACCCACAAAAAGTTCCCTCTGTTCCGGTGTAGCGGCCCTCCCAAGGGGCCGCACACCGAAGGTGGTGACCCGGCTGGAACCAGGGGGGCAGAAGACGCCGGGCAGGTAAGTATTCCTAACTCCAAGCCCCCCTCTCCCCCCCCCCCTTCAGTTGTGCAAGGCGGCTACCTGGTCATCTTTACACACCTTTTCCAAGTTTTACAGAGTACACACTTTTGCATCTTCTGACGCGTAGTGTATTGCAGACGGCAGTTCTCTGATTGGCCGGAGGGCTTCTTCGTTATGGCCCACCCCTGGGACTGCTCTGTAACGTCCCAAGGTCAAGCCTGTGTGTCCCCCAATGATACGGATGAGAAAACTAGAGTTTTGTACTTACTGTAAAATCTGTTTCTCTTCTGTTCATTGGGGGACACAGCTCCCACCCCTTTTCTCTGGCTGCGGGCCTCGTTGTGGCCTGCGTGATTCTGGGTTTTTACATTGTTTGTTTGGTTTTGCAATTTTTTTTTCTTTTGCTTCTACTGCTTTTGCACAAACTGTTTTAGCTTAGTCCCTGTAGGAAAGGTATAGCTGGAGGGAAGAGCTCACATTTTTGTGCTTAGTGTCGCCTCCTAGTGGCAATAGCTTTACCCAAGGTCAAGCCTGTGCCCCCCAATGAACGGAAGAGAAACAGGTTTTACGGGAAGTACAAAAATCTAGTTTTTTTTCATCTGCTACTCATACAAATATGTAATGGCATAAGCTACCATTATGTTTGCCACAATGCATCCCAACAGATTGCTCTATAGGCTTCTTTAGTTTATGTTCACCTTGCAGATTTTAAGCGGGTAGAAGACCAAATCTGCAGGTAAATCCACAACGCACTTGTCAGTTGCGAATTTACCTGCCGATGTAAACTGAATTAAGGGTAATGGAAAAATTCCACAACTGATCCATGAACAATCTGTAGGATAATGGACGTGCTGCCGATTTGAAAGCTCTGTGTAAAAAAAAAAAAAATCTGTGATATATTTAAGAATCTTACCTTGTTCATCACTCGTCTGTCTTGTACAGAGGATTTTCATCCTACTTCCCTGGAAGATAAAGCCCGGGAGCATATAAGACATGATCTTGAGGACTTCATCAGACGTGAATTTAAGGGTAAATATTTTGTATCTAACATACTTTGTACAGTTGAGATCATGTACATTAGCCCCTCTAATTCCTACTACTGAGACTCAAGGAGGCAAATTTATATTTAACTTTTTAACTTTTTTTTTTTTTCTTCCTCTGTCCTTGATAGGAGCCAGGCTCAGTTTGTTTGGTTCTTCAAAAAATGGCTTTGGCTTTAAACAGAGTGACTTGGATATCTGCATGACATTTGAGGGCCTTGAAACTGCAGAGGTAATTGAAATAGTTTTAGCAAAGTACTGTGGTATTCAGTTGGCACTCTATTCACATGTCTCTGTTGTGTTTTGCCCCCCTCCCTTAGGAGCTGGACTCTATAAGGACTATTGAAGAGTTGGCGAGGCAACTTAGAAGACATCAGGGTAATCTTCAACTGCTAATTTGAATGTATACATTTTTATGCTAAGTGTGCCATAAATATGGCTTAATTTGTGCCCAAAACTGGCGTACATGCTTTTCTCCACATTTACTATGTGTTTGAGACATGTGTCTAATCAGCAGGGGGTCCTACTCCAGGAGCGCTGCGGTCTTCTCTCCATTTTCCTCAGGCCCAGTGACGGCACAACTAGTATCACTGGCCTGGGCACAGCTAAGCTCTATTCAAGACCTTAGCCCCACCGAGACCAGTGATACTAGTTGTGACATCACTGGGCCTGAGGGAAACAGAGTGAAGGCTGCTGCCTTCTCAAATGGCTGATCGGCAGGGATCCCAGGTGTAGGACCCCTGACGATCAGATGCTGATGATCTATCCAGAGGATAGATCATCCGATAAAAAAGAGCTGCAGAACCTTTAATATTAACCAAATTTTTGCCACAAAGTAAGCCAACCAGTAGTTGGTATACTGTCAGACAAAAGTATCTTAAGATACACCAAATTAATCACCCTGCTTTCTCCACTTTGATAAACTTTGGCACATCTTTAGACCGTCTCTAGTCTGTCTGCACTGCCCATCCATGTGATTGCCTAATCCAGCCAACATAAGAGGATTCTATTTAGGTTTTTTTTCTGCACTTTTGTGTTTTTTGTTTTTGCTGTAAAAATGCCATGCAGATATCCATCTCCAGATGTTAGCTGAAGGTCTATGGGAAATATGAAATTCAGGTCACACAAGTTTTTTGTTAGTGACATTTTTCATTTTTGTTTATTAGGAGGTTTTTATTTTTTTTATTCCTTTCTAGCTTCTTTTCAAAAATGCTGCATTTTGCATTTTCCAGTAATTTTGATAACACCTTATGTATGGGGGGAAAATGCCATGAAGAAACTGCTAGTGGTAAAACACACACGGGCAGATTTACTAATACTGTCCAAAGTTGCACTGTGTAAGAATACAAATCTTTGCCCTAATATTAGACAGATTTACGATTTCAGGTGCTTGGACCTTTAAAATTTGCCATATGATAAATCCTGATTCAGATTTACCAGAGAATTCTGTCCCTGCACCAAAAATGTGCCTGTGCACCAGAATTTTGTCTGTTTTAGAACTGTAGTATTTTTGCCACTAACTGAGGAGAAAGTGGTTAAGTTGGCATGGTGAAGCGTCTAGAGCCTAATGCTTTACACTGTAAACGTGCCAGCAAATGTGCCTACAGGTGTGAATGTCCTCAAACCGATGGACCAAGTGAAATATTTCACCACAATTTAAACCATACAGCTCAATCATGTGGAATTTCTATACAATTTGCTTAAGTTATTGTAAACCATATGGATGACAGAAGAAGCCTAGTCTAAGTTTTCTCCAAAATTTTGGTGCAATTTTTGGCTCATGGAGATGTGATTAAGCCATGCCCCCTTTCATTCAATGTCCTACCCCATTCTGAGAAGCCCCCTTTCTCTTTAAGGTTTGAGGAACATTCTTCCCATTACCACAGCCAAAGTGCCAATTGTGAAGTTCTACCATGTAAGAAGTGGACTTGAAGGAGACATCAGTTTATACAATACTCTGGTAAGTGCATTCACTAAAAGACAGGGCAGTCTCACTGTTGTCTGAAATCAATAACGCTAGTATAAGGCTCACAGTTTTCCATCATGTGGAAATGGGCACAACACAGTTGTAAAGTTTAAAGATGGTATGCTGCAACTTCGTATCTGTCGCCACTGCACTTTGGGGTGGGGCGAGACGTATACTGCAGAATTTGCAGCTCAAAATGATTGCAGTTCCAATTGGTTATGCAAACCCCCATTACGAATTTTTTATTTTATTTTTTGCAAACAGCTGAAAGTCTGTAAATGTGGTGAATAAACCTGACAAGAACAATTTATATAGCTCAACACACCTAATAGAACAAGTATTTTCTCCAAATTCAACACAAAATGCTACTTATTATTGCAGTCTCCGAATTAGAGCCTTTATGATTAGTCTTTAGTACTTAGTAGAACACTCTTTTGCTGTTATGACCTGCAGTAAATGTGATGTTAAGCCCGACGATTCCTGAAGAATATTAGTCCGTTCCTTATGGGCAAAAGCCTCCTGTTGACTGATATTTTGGGTTTGTGTGCTGCAGCTGCCTTCTTCAAATCTCACCAAGGATTTTCTGTGGATTAAAGTTCTATAACTATGATGGCCACACTTTTGAATCCGAGATCTGGTGGACTTTGAGGTATGCTTGGCTTCATTGTCCTATTGTAAGGTCTAATGACACCCAAGCTTCCTCACTGAAGTCATGACTTGTTATTAATGCAAATAAAACAGACACATTAGAAGTAAGCTACAATAATAAGCCCGAGAGAGACATACATGTAATTTCAGTCATGTCACAAAGTACATAAGTCTCAATATAATATAGCATAAGTAATATGCCATAAATGAAGATAAAGGGAAGGAGGAATACAAGGAAGCATAAAAGATGTGGAGAGTATGAGGTAGGGAGGGGAGATAAGGGTGAAGGGGTAAGTGGGGCATTGGCAAACAAGGCACATAAACCCAATAAGGGTCATGTCTCAGAGCTAAAATGACATGCAAAAAGTACTTTGAAAAGGATAAAACAGTTGGCTCACTTGGGTTTGACCACGCCTGGTGCTCAGGCTCAAAAGAATCACCCCTAGTTCTGAATGTAAATTAGCAAAAGATGGAGCCGGCACTCAAAACACTTGCGATCACGTGGAGAAAAATATTACAGTTTATTAGTATTAAATACACATATGTCTGTCTAGACCCAACAATCAATAAAATGTATAGCATAAAAATTATAAAAATATAGCTTAAAAATTCTATACAAAAACACAAGTGCCCTATAGTCATACAAGTATGGGTATATCAATATTGAATTCGCTAGATCAAGCTGTCTGCATCCGTATCTCCCCTGTGGGGGTGATTAATTAGATCGCAGATAGCTACAGTTGGAGCGGTTTCCCCAGCCTGAATGAGGGCGATGTCAGCAACAAAGAGCGTAACGTTGTTGCAGAATGTCTCTGTATATCATAGTGTCCAAGTCAATGGTTGCTGCAATGGTGAGTTAGAAGGTATATATCTCTATTGTGGCGTTCAAAATATCCGTCCGGTCTATGATATTCTTAGTGCCAAGTGCGTCCTATATAATCTCAGCCGTTATATGGGCTGTTGTATCTCAAAATAGGAGAGGCTTTGTGTCTTTATAAGGTATCAATCTGTTTGGATATTTTTGCTACTGACTGTGTGCCTCGATACGATGTCTCGTCCGGTATGCGAGATGCGGGAATGTCTTGCTGTGGCGTCCCACAGATCAGCTGTTCTCCGCTCTGGCAGTGTCAGTTCCGGTTTGGTCGAGATTTCGTCCTGCGTGGACTTGGTACACACGTGGGTAGGGTGTTTCTTTCGATAGGCCTTTTTTGGATGCGCTCTCAATCAGATTCTCTTGTATTGGTACATGGCCATGTGTTGTCAAGATTATATATCACACAGGTATTCGTCCAGACGCGTTTCGAGACCTCCTTGTCTCTATCCACATGCAAAAAGGAGCAATATGGCATGTGGATATATTAAAAATATAATCACCCCAGTAATAGATTAGCATATCTATGAAAGTGAGCATTAGATGTGGAAACCCCTGTATTCCATCCACAGGCCCCACTGTTTAAGTGTTTAATTCCCAATGGGCAAGTTCTCCAAAACAAAATATTTTATCCACTTTATCCAGGAATTAAGTGGGGTGGGGGGGGGGGGATCACTTCTCCATAGGAAAGGAATCGGTTGTCTTGTGCAGGTATAAGCCTAGTGAGGAGATTGGTGGCCGCGGGAGTAAGGCTATGATTTAGACACCAAAGCATAATAAGTTTACGATCAGTGGTTATCGAGAAGGTGCAGATCTGGTTCATTGCATCCTCTATTTCTCGCCCATATTCATTGGGGGACACAGAAACCGTGGGTATAGCTATGTCCTCTAGGAGGCGTTGACACTAGTAAAGGCTGTTAGCTCCTCCCCTGGCAGCTATACCCCCTCCAGCCTGGAGAAAGAGCTTCAGCTTCAGTCAATAGGAGGCAAGACCTGAAGATTTTTTATTTTAGTTAATTTTTTTCCTTCTTTTTCAGATGGGAAAACGGTGGTCGCCTCGACTCCCTGTTCTCCCGGGTTCGAGTTGCGCCAGTGCCGGTTCTCCGCACTGCTGCCTCCCCCACAGAAGACAAGGTGGACCAGGGCAGCCTCGCTCCCCTGCATCCCGCCAGC
Organism: Bufo bufo; assembly: GCF_905171765.1. Classification (NCBI taxonomy): domain Eukaryota; kingdom Metazoa; phylum Chordata; class Amphibia; order Anura; family Bufonidae; genus Bufo; species Bufo bufo. The sequence goes on from NC_053390.1 coordinate 327,954,217, forward strand.
CAAGGGGTCACCCATCCAAGCCCCCCTTTTCCAGCGTCCTGCCACTACGGTGCCAGTAGCTGAAGGGGTGACCCTGCTGGACCAGAGGAGGGGTGATGATGGCGGCTGGACAGAAGATGAGGAGAGTATACGGGACTAGGTAAGTATTAACCCCTTCTCCCTCCCTCTTGGCATGGTTCTCCCCTGGTGCCCTTCACCCATCTCCCTCTCGGCATAGTGTTCTCCTGCCCTCAGGGTTAACTAGGGGGACACAGCAGGCACAAGCTGCCAGGGGCCTTTATTATCTCTCAAGACCCCTATAACAGTCCCTCTCACTCCCCCCTAGGCCGGTGGACGGCTAATAGGGGGTTAATATGGAGGAGGAATCGGGGCGCTAATAGGGTGTTAATATGGAGAAATCGGGGCCGCAACTCTCAGCCCGGGCGAGATGGCGCTGCGGTAACAGTTTATACATCAGCGGGACGAAGAGGAGCGCATGGCTCCTGCTCCCCAGCTCCATATTCCGACCATGGCGGGAGCGGGCGCCAAGCGCGCCGTTCCGTCAGGGTTAATGAGGGGAAAAACAATCGCGGACGCCTCGTGCGCCGGATACTTCATTTACCTCATGGGGGACTCCAAGCACCTGCTGCATTCCCCCTTAGCACCAGCAGTATCTGTTTCCTCCCTTTTCTTCCCCCGGGCCTGTCGGGCAGTGACTCCCGGCGGCCATGTGTTAACTGGGCCCCGGTTTTGCGGCACACTGTTCACGCAACTGTTCCGGGATGGGGGGGGAAGCTGGCACAAAATTCTCCTGCCTAGCTGTTCTCCTCCCCCAGAGCCAGCTGAGCACCACCTCCTGCTCTGTGTTTTATTTTTATTTTTTTTTATAACCCTTCTTGGCCAGCCATTTCATTCGGCCGGCCCTGGGTCTTCAAGAATTAATACAGTGCAGTTACTTAATCGGCCGTGCACCGCATGGTGTTCAGGCCCGCACCTTTCTCTGCCCGACCCGCTCTATCAAGCGGGGTGAACGCCCCAGGCGCAGCATTCGGGGGGAGGGGTGCACTCTCTGAAAAGCCGTGTGGCGGCTTGCTTGGATCGCAGCCTTAGTCCGGGGGGGCACTCTGGCGCGAATTCTTCCCGCCCTTCTCCCCCTCCCCCAGTCACCTGCTGAGCCGGTCTTGAGACTTGGCCTTAACCCTTCATGACCACCTACCGGCATGATTATCTGGGGTTCTTCCCCTAGGTACACTGTACATGAGTGGAGGATTTAACCCCTCCCTGCCGTCTTCCTATTTAAAAAAAATATATAATAATAAAGGAAATGTGCGTCCATACGGGTCCCCCTCCTCAGCCGCAGGGCCGCCCGGTCTGTGTGGTCCCACACTGGGCCTGTGCCCTATCTCGGGTAAAGAGGGACCTCGCATAGTTCCCAATCTGCCCTCCGGGGCCGTTTTGGTTGATGATTCTCCACCTGTGCAATCCAGTGACGGACCACTGCCGGATCGCAATCCGTCCTCCGGGGCCGTTTCGTTAATAATTCTCCACCGGCTCAATACAGCAGAGAACCTCTGGAATTCCCAATCCACCCTCCGGGGTCGTTTGGTTGATAGTTCTCCACCTGCGCCATACAGTGGAAAACCTCTGGAATTCCTGAACCACCCTCCGGGGTAGTTTGGTTGATAATTCTCCACCAGCGTATTCAATAAGGGACCTCTAACATTGCCAGTCCACCCTCCTGGGTCGTTTGGTTGGTAATTCCCCACCTGCGCAATTCCAGTGGGAGACAACTGGAACTTCCCAATCCGCCCTCTGGGGTCGTTTGGGTGATAATTCTCCGCTGGCGCAATTTTATACAGGACCCCTGTTCCCAATCCACCCTCCCGGGTCGTTTGGTTGATGATTCTCAGCTGGCGCAATTTTATACAGGACCTCTGTTCCCATTCCACCCCCTGGGTAGTTTGGTTGCTAAGCCCCCACCTGCGCAGTCCGCATCTGCCAGGGGCGAGGTTCTGAAGAGCAGACCTGCACGCTAGCGGATCACAGTAGGTCATCTTCTCCTCGAATATCTCCACACCCCCTCTCTTCCTCCCCGGGTCACGCTCAGGAGCGGGGGAGGAGAATCACTGATTCAGACCCCGACATGAATCCGAAGCAATCCCCTAAGATTGCGTCTACGGTGTCCAGCAGCACTTGTCGTAGGCATTACCCCCTTCCTTAGGCAGAGTAATTGCGCTACTTTGGGATACAGTAATGACCTTATACATTGTTCCCTGTCATAGGTGGACTAGGTACAATAACACTGATTTCAGTGCCGGACGTATACATTCCCCCTTCTGTAGGTAGCGGAATTGCATCTCCACTGGGTTCAGTACCTGCCGTATTCATTAGCTCCTTCCACAGGTTGCGGGATGACATTATCCCTGGTTACAAGGTGTGCTGTATGCATTACCCCCTTATTTAGGTGCTAATTGCACTCCCACAGGGTACAGAACTCGCCATATGCACTAGTTCTCGCGGTGGGCATTAACCCTCCTTCTTAGGTGGGGTATTTTCCCTACCACTGGCTTAAGGGTAATTGCACCACCATTAGATACGGTCCGACTGTCGTGCTATCCTCCCATAGGCGGAGTGTTGCACATGACTGTGCTTCCTGCCTGCCTTACCCCCTTTCGCACGTGATCCATTAGCGGGGGAATAACTGAATATCTTCAGATACAGCACAGGGGGTTTACTAGCATCACTTGTATCCTAGAGACTCCCATCTCCATGGGTCTTCATTGTTCCAGTCGGTCATGATATTGTCCGCATCAGTAGTAGTGCGTACACCATTGCACATATATGGTGTGTACGTTCCAGCGAGTCAAGTGCTTTACTGACTGTATTCTCTATCCACCACTCCTTCTCTAGGAAAGTGGTTATGCTGGCACTCTGGTAGCAGCTACAGCGTGTTCTCCTCCACAGGTGCAGCCTTTCTCTAATGCTCGAGTTCGTGGTCGCTGCAGTGGCACATCCCCTCAGGAGGGGCCCTACCCTGGCGCCAGCTTAGCAGTTGCTTTTTTTCAGCGTCGTTCCAGGTAGAGTCTTTAAGGTTGTTCTACTTAAACTGGGGCAGTATGGTACGTGGCTTCAACGGATAGTCAGGCTTCCCTCTCAGTTTTTTGCGCTGACTGGGCGAGCGCTGGCTACTACTGTAGGAGCGGTATTGCGTGCCACTACATGCTTGGGTTCTGTCTGTTCAGTTTTTCGTCAGTTGATGGACTCTTCTACAACTGAAATCCTTGGCTACTTCTGTATAGCGCCAGTCTCAGATGGGAAATGGGCTTGGACCTAGCCTATTCTTCCCCTGTCCTTTTCCTCCTCTGGATCATGATTCATAGACACCCCGCATGCCTTGGTAGTTCCTATGTTACTACCGTCCCTCATCTGCATCTGCACAGGGTATTCTTTTGATGGCCTTCCATTCCAGACACGCTTCGGTCCCGACTGGTGGGCCGTGGCAACCTCCACATCCCTCCTTCTATGTGGACTCCTTCCATTGGTCTGGGTGTGCTAACGGTATCTACACGAAAGCTCCCCACCTTATCTCCCTAGCAGGAGTTCCGGAAACCTACAACATGGATGCCCTGACATCTCCTTGGCGGGAGTTCTCCCTCCTTACGTGTTTCTTCTCTCCTACCCAGGGTTTGATGGAGGGCATTCCGACAAATCCTAGTCGCTCCGGGTTGGCCCCGTCGCGCGTGGTACGCCGAAATTGTTTTCCTTCTAGAGAATGTCCCTTGTCACTGCCCTCAGAGACTACCTTCTTTCAGGGTCCGGTCTTGTATCTGCATTTAGAGTCTTGGTTGACGGCGTGGCTATTAAAACTGTCATCCTGAGGTGGAGGAAGTTTTTTTCGGCGGACGTCATCCGCACTATGATTCAGGCTTGGAAGCCTGCACCGCCCAGGATCTATTATAGGATCTGGCGGTCCTTCCTGGGCTTCTGTGAAAGCCGGGACATTCCCTCACTCCGGCTCCTGTCCTAGAAGGTAGTTTTTTTTCCTTGTGGCTCTCACATCCATCAGACGGATGTTCGAGTTGGGGGTGCTCTCTTGCAGAGAACCTTCCTGGGTCTTCACAGGGATAAGGCGGTTCTCCCGGCCCATTCCTTTTTTCTCCTGAAGGTGGTCTCTGTCTTCCACATCAATGTAAGAAATTGTCCTTCCTTCACTGTCCCTCTCCTTCACTCCTAGGGAAGGGAGTTACGTCATTGACGTCAGGGCTCTAATCATTATTGGCAGCCTCCAGGTCCCTTCCGGCGTACTGTACCCCTTTTTTTTTTGTCATCCGAGGTTCCACGCAAAGGATTGGCGGCCCTTAAGGTGCAATTGCACAATGGATTCGGTCTGTAAATGCTGTACCATTCGCACCCGGTGCGGGGTTCCGCCCTTAGGTGTCTCGGGTCGCTCCACTGAGCGGTGGCGCTTCTGGGCTCTGAGGCATCGCGCTTCGGCTGCGCAGTTGTGTAACGCGGCTACCGGTCCTCCTTACACACATTCACAAAATTTTACCAGGTGCATTCTTATGCATCGGCGGCCGCTGCTTAGCCCGCTTGGTCTTGCACGCGGCAGTTTTCTTAGATACCAGCCGGGATGCTTGCTTCCATGGGTCTGTGGTTTTTCCCTCCCCGTGGACTACTCTTGAACGTCCCACGGTTTCTGTGTCCCCCAATGAATATGGGCGAGAAAAGAAGATTTTTTGTATACTTACCAGTAAAGTCTCTTTCTCGCTCTTCATTGGGGGACACAGCACCCACCCAGTATTGTTGTTCGGCCAGTTGTGGCTGTTGCTGGTTAGAACCCTATGGGTCTTTGGCATGGTTGGTGTTTCCATGTTTTTTTCTTGTGGTTGGCTTGCTTCTCCTACTGCGTGTTCACAAACTGAAGCTCTCTCTCCAGGCTGGAGGGGGTATAGCTGCCAGGGGAGGAGCTAACAGCCTTTACTAGTGTCAACGCCTCCTAGAGGACATAGCTATACCCACGGTTTCTGTGTCTCCAATGAAGAGCGAGAAAGAGATTTTACTGGCAAGTTATACAAAAATCTCCTTTTTCTTCCAAAAGGGTGCCAACAAGTGTTTGGTATATCTGCGTTAAGCATATGGAGGAACACAGGGGTTTTGTACCATCTAGTCAAGAGCTTGTAGGAGTTCTTTTGAATTCTGATACATCTGCTGAAGCCATGAGAATGGGCAAGAATGAAAGCTTTTTCTGGTCCAGATAGGGAAATTTAGACTTTAAAGGGACACTGACAGGCCCGATAAACATATTTAGTTATTCCTATGCAGTCATAGATCTATTAAAGTGTATTCCAATGATATAAGAGTACCCCCTGTTCGCATTTTAAACCATGTAAAAACAACTTTATAATCATCTGTCAATCACCTTCCTTTATGCCCAAGGGGCGGTTTTTCACATCTCTTTATGCCCAGGGGGCGTTTTTACTCCTACCTTTGTGCCCAGCCGCGCCTCAACTGTCGCTTCCTAGCGCCGCCCAGCTCATTATTATTCACTGGCTGGGCGACTCTTACAGTCCCCGATCCTCCCGAGCCGGCGCAGGCGCAGCAGGAGACGCTGGCAATGAATAAGGGACGCAGGCGCACTGCGAGTGAGGGTGCCGGGCAAGTTATCCGGCGCACGCGCAGAAGGTACAAGTGAGTTCAATGCAGCAGGAGACCCTGGCATTGACTCACTTGTACCTTCTGCGCGTGCGCCGGATAACTTGCCCGGCACCCTCACTCGCAGTGCGCCTGCGTCGGCTCGGGAGGATCGGGGACTGTAAAAGCCGCCCAGCCAGTGAATAATAATGAGCTGGGCGGCGCTAGGAAGCGACAGTTGAGGCGCGGCTGGGCACAAAGGTAGGAGTAAAAACGCCCCTTGGGCATAAAGAGATGTGAAAAACCGCCCCTTGGGCATAAAGAAAGGTGATTGACAGATGATTATAAAGTTGTTTTTACATGGTTTAAAATGCGAACAGGGGGTACTCTTATATCATTGGAATACACTTTAATAGATCTATGACTGCATAGGAATAACTAAATATGTTTATCGGGCCTGTCAGTGTCCCTTTAAGTTCCCATTTATCTAAAATATGTGTTCGGTGGAGAGAGAGTAGATGGCGATAAGAGAGAGAGAGAGTGCATGCTGGGGGTAAGGAAATTGTATAAGTTGTTCAAGCAAATAAGTGATCTTGTGGGATCAAATGTTACTGCTATTTTCCTCAAGTCCCTTCGGAAGTCAAGTAAGTGCAGGAGAAGCGCTGAGGATACCCTCTGGAGAGAGCGTAATTTATCCTGGTTAAGTGCCCCTGAGGTAGTAAAACCATCCTTCAAAGGAAGGTCAGATAAAAACGCCCGGACCCCAGATATCTCCTTAATATGTGGATGTAAATGTGCTTGTAAATTGCTAGGGATGAGCGAATCGACTTCGGATGAAACATCCAAAGTCGATTCGCATAATACTTCATTTGAATACTGTACAGAGCGAGCTCTCCGTACAGTATTAGACTGTATTGTCTCCAATGAGCCAAAGTTACTACGGTACTTCGCGAAGTCTCCCAAGACTTTGCATAATTTCATAAATCAATTTCTACTGTAAAAAACATTTCCCAAACTCTGGTTCGGTTCCAAGGTACCATTTGGAACCGAACCCAAGTTCGGGAAGTTTGTTTTTTTACAGTAGAAATTGATTTATGAAGTTGTTATGCGAAGTCTTGCGAGACTTCGCGAAGTACCGTAATAACTTCGGCTCATCGGAGCCAATACAGTCTAATACTGTATGGAGCTCCTGCTTGTAACAAATTTTTATGCAAATCGCCTTCGGATGTTTCATCCGAAGTCTATTCGCTCATCCCTATAAATAACCTAAAGGCATATTAGGGTGTGGAAATTGTAGGAAATTTATGTAGGGAGGACCATACTGACAATGTGCCTTTCATAATAGGGCATTGGAAAATAGTATTTGGGACTAAAGAACGTAGTCCCGAAAGGATACACTTCTCTTGGGGAGATAACAGATGCTGTAGAGTTGTACATGGCAAAGGAGGGTTTTGTGAGCAGAGTAATAAACCTCTACTAACATGCACCGCTTTATAATAATGACCCATGTCTGGAAGGCCAAAGCCACCAAACCCCTTTTCCCTAGTGAGAATTCGAGGTGATCCTGTACCCCTGAGAAAAGCAGAAAAGCTTGAACAGATTTAGTTAAAAAAGGAAAGGGGGAGCCATATGGGGAGAGTTTGAAGTAAAGAATATTTGGTACAATATAGGTTTTAAGGAAATTATTCCTGCCAGTCCATGAAATAAAAGGGATTTGTGTATTCTTCAGTTGAGTTTTAAAGCTTTGAAGGAGGGTAGTATAGTTGAGTGCATATAGCTCTCCAGTGTCTACAGGGAGTGCAGAATTATTAGGCAAGTTGTATTTTTGAGGATTAATTTTATTATTGAACAACCATGTTCTCAATGAACCCAAAAAACTCATTAATATCAAAGCTAAATATTTTTGGAAGTAGTTTTTAGTTTGTTTTTAGTTTTAGCTATTTTAGGGGGATATCTGTGTGTGCAGGTGACTATTACTGTGCATAATTATTAGGCAACTTAACAAAAAACAAATATATACCCATTTCAATTATTTATTTTTACCAGTGAAACCAATATAACATCTCAACATTCACAAATATACATTTCTGACATTCAAAAACAAAAACAAATCAGTGACCAATATAGCCACCTTTCTTTGCAAGGACACTCAAAAGCCTGCCATCCATGGATTCTGTCAGTGTTTTGATCTGTTCACCATCAACATTGCGTGCAGCAGCAACCACAGCCTCCCAGACACTGTTCAGAGAGGTGTACTGTTTTCCCTCCTTGTAAATCTCACATTTGATGATGGACCACATGTTCTCAATGGGGTTCAGATCAGGTGAACAAGGAGGCCATGTCATTAGATTTTCTTCTTTTATACCCTTTCTTGCCAGCCACGCTGTGGAGTACTTGGATGCGTGTGATGGAGCATTGTCCTGCATGAAAATCATGTTTTTCTTGAAGTATGCAGACTTCTTCCTGTACCACTGCTTGAAGAAGGTGTCTTCCAGAAACTGGCAGTAGGACTGGAGTTGAGCTTGACTCCATCCTCAACCCGAAAAGGCCCCACAAGCTCATCTTTGATGATACCAGCCCAAACCAGTACTCCACCTCCACCTTGCTGGCGTCTGAGTCGGACTGGAGCTCTCTGCCCTTTACCAATCCAGCCACGGGCCCATCCATCTGGCCCATCAAGACTCACTCTCATTTCATCAGTCCATAAAACCTTAGAAAAATCAGTCTTGAGATATTGGCATCTTGGTTTGTCTCTAGCGTCACCACTCTGTGACCAAGATGGCACAGATCCTCTAGATGCTGTAGTATCAGCCTCTGGATTTTCTCTTTTCCATCAGTTGGGGAACTGACAGGCTCCTTATCTCTGCTCTCTGACATTGGCACAAAGTGAAAGAACCAGTCATACAGTTAGAAAAACATTTAACCCTTTGTGACAGAACAGCTCAATATTTTTAATAAAGGCCAATTAGTAATGCTTTTTCGTCAAAAATAAGTGAAATCCAATTATAGAAGAAAATTGCCTTGTTGTACAGTATGAAGTGTACACACTGCTTAAAAAAAAATGCTGTGTAAATTGATCTGCAATTCGGATTTGAAATCTGCAGCATGCCTATTTATGCTGCAGATTGCCACCACTCATTTCACCCTTCGCAATAGAGAGGGTGAAATCCACGGCAAGAACCACATTCAATTTGCGCATTCTTTATCTGCAGCAGTCTTTTCCACTGTATTTTCAGTCATGTGGACATACCCTAAGGGCTCATACACACAAACATATTTTTTCCGTGTCCGGACAAAGATAGGACTGTTCTATTAGGGGCCAGCCGCTCCGTTCCGCAAAATGCAGAATTCACATGGCTGATATGTGTGTTTTGCGGATCTGCAATTTGCAAACCGCAAAACAGCTAATGTGTATGAGCCCTAAATGAGGTGTTTTGTGTTGAATTTGGAGAAACCACATGGTTAAGGGTACTTTTCACACTTACGGCAGAGGATTCCGGCATGCTGTTCCGTCGCCGGAACTGCCTGCCGGATCCATCAGAACGTGTGCAAACTGATGGAATTTGTCCGACGGATCAGGATCCTGATCCGTATGACAAATGCATTGAAATACTGGATCCATCTCTCCGGTGTCATCCGGAAAAACTGATCCGGCATTTTATTTTATTTTTTGCGGTCTGAGCATGCGCAGACCGCTATGCCAGATCCGTTTTGCCGGAACACTCGGGGCCACATCCGGCATTGATGCATTTCAATGGGAAAAAATGCTAGATCCGGCATTCCGGCAAGTGTTCAGGATTTTTGGACGGAGATAAAACCGCAGCATGCTGCGGTATTATCTGTGTCCTGAAAAGGCAAAAAGACTGAACTGAAGACATCCTGATGCATCCTGAACGGGATTGTTCTCCATTCAGAATGCATGGGGATAAAACTGATCAGTTCTTATTGAGCCCCTAGGACAGAACTCAATCCCAGAAAAGAATAACGCTAGTGGGAAAGTGCCCTTAGGTGTGGAGCTATTTAAATTGATCTTGTTTGGTTGGCTTAACGCAAACTGTATATACACAGTTGAAGTCATAAGTTTACATACACATGAGCCATATTCATTAAAACTCAGCTTTTTACAATTCTGACATTTAAAGGGATTCTGTCACCAAGTTTTAGGCTATAGAGCTGCGGACATACACGGCTAGATCGCCGCTAGCATGTCCGCAATATACCTGTCCTATAGGGCTGTGTGCTTTTATTTTCTTTAAAAAAGGATTTTAGAGATATGTAAATTAGTCTTGTAAGGTGCCCAAGGGTCTGTACAAACCTTCCTGGTGCCCAGCCACGCCCGCCTGTGAAGGAGCCCAGCACCGCCTATGTCCTCCGAATCTCCTCCTTTAGTCACCGATAGATTGCCGTAATCTCGTGCCGGTATAGTGTTCCTTCCCTGTGCTGGCATCAGCCTCAGGGAAGGAACTGCGCATGCGCGAGCTCACACATCGCGAGATTACGGCAATCTATCGGTGACGAAAGGAGGAGATTCGGAGGACATAGACGGTGCTGGGCTCCTTCACAGGCGGGCGTGGCTGGGCACCAGGAAGGTTCGTACAGCCCCTTGGGCACCTTACAAGACTAATTTACATATCTCTAAAAATCCTTTTTTAAAGAAAATAAAAGCACACAGCCCTATAGGACAGGTATATTGCGGACATGCTAGCGGCGATCTATAGCCTAAAACTTGGTGACAGAATCCCTTTAATACTAGTCTCTTAGGTGAGTTAGGATTAGAATAATGCTATAGACAATGATTTATTTCAGCTTTTATTTCTTTTATCACGTTCCCACATTGCTTGTTTTGCAGGCTCTTCATAACACTCGTCTTTTATCATCGTATGCTGCTATTGACCCGAGAGTCAAATATCTCTGTTACATTATGAAAGTCTTCACCAAGGTACTGGCTTTGTTTTAAAGATTTCAATTTTACATGATCGGTTCTGTAGATGTAATCTTACACTGTCCCTCTGTTTTTCCAAAAGATGTGCGACATAGGAGATGCCTCTCGTGGTAGCCTTTCTTCATATGCATACACACTTATGGTGCTGTACTTTCTTCAACAAAGGAACCCACCTGTTATACCTGTTCTCCAAGAGGTGAGCTAGGATTGCTAGAACTTTCATTGTTCGACCTTTTAAAGGGGCCTTGAGACATAACTTACAGCTAAGCCAGTATCTCATCTGCAGGGAGCTGCTATGGGGTGTTTACTCCAGAAGAGCATTGCATGGCCCATTCCTTACCCCTATGTGCTCTCGACAAAAAGAAATGGTACCCCGCCCGAGACCCTTTTGATATTAACAGGCTTGCGGTGTTCTTACTGTGCATGTTCATATATTCTGCAGTTTAATCCTCTTCACGTTAACATACTACTTTTCACATCCTGTAATTGCACTAATCCTTTATGATACAGTATGAACAACACAGTACAGATTAGATTGTGGTGGATTTTTTAATTTTTTTTTTTTATTCCGATTTGGGTCAGTAAAAAAGAAAACAGAAGCCTGACTTATCTCAAATCCTGGCTTAAAAATGGATCAAAATGCACCAATCTTCAGTGCATGAATGGGACATAAGATAGTGGTTTGAAGAACAAAATTATTAACCTCCCTAGATTTAGTTTATAAATAAATGGAAATTGATTCAAAAGTGTTCCCTTTGTTTTGCAGAATGTAGAAACAGAAAATAAGATTACTTTTAAACAGGCTATGTTAAATGTATATATTTTATATATTATGCAGTATGACCTTGTATTATTTTAGAATTGTGGTGATTTTGTTTTCCATGTTTAAATAAAAAAAAAAAAAGTACTGATTAAAAGTTTTAGGCAGGTGTGGAAAATCTGCAAAGTAAGAATGCTTTCAAAAATAGTAGTGTTAAGGGTACGGCAACACTGGTCGGGCGACAGCCATCGCAGACAGGTTTGCGGAGTAGTGGTGATCCCATTCATTTCTATGGGATCACCGCTACTGTCGCCGTGTAGCCATACCCTAATAGTTTGTTTATCAATTAACAAAATGCAAAGTGAATGTGAGAGAAATCTAAGTCAAATCAATATTTGGTGTGACAACAGCATCAATTCTTCTAGGTGCACTTACACACAGTTTTTGAAGGAACTTGGCAGGAAGGATGTTCCTAACATCTTGTTGAACTAATCTCAGATCTTCTGTGGATGTTGCTCAAATCCTTTTCTTTTCGTGTAATCCGAGAGGCTTGATGATATCAGGGCTCTGGGGGCCATACCATCTCTTCCAGGACTCCTTGTAGTTCTTTACTCTGAAGATAGCTGTTAAAGGGGTTGTCTGCTTTTTACCATTGATGACCTATCCTCGGGATATGTCGTCAATATCAGATCCGTGGAGGTCCGACACCCGATCAGCTGTTTAAAGAGAAGGCAGCGCTCTCCAGTCCTTTGACGAACAAACTGCCTTCTGTTCCAGCCATATATTTCACATTTTGACTCCTCAGTCCAGAGCACCTGCTGCAATTTTTCGGAATCAGATTCCTATGTTTTCATGCATTTGGCCCTTTTTCTACGGTCCTCAACGTTGCCCATTTCATGCATTTCCTCAAGACTGAGAAATACAGGCAGATATGTGTGTAGCATGCAATACCATAAGGCCAATGTCAAACAACATCCAATGTCATTTAGAGTTGTCTTCCGTGTAAAGGAGTCGTCCTAGAAGTGATGACATGGCCCCCACAGAGCCCTGACCTCAACATTAAGTCGGTCTGGTATTACATGAAGAGACAGAAGAATCTGAGCAAGCCTACATCCACAAAAGATGTGTGGTTAGTTCTCCAAGATGTTTGGAACAACCTCCCTGGCGAGTTCCTTCAAAAACTGTGTGTAAGTGTACCTAGAAGAACTGATGCTGTTTTGAAGGCAAATGGTGGTCGCACCACATATTGATTCGATTTTAGATTTTTTTTTTTTGTTCATTCACTTTGCATCTTGTTAATTGATGAAATAAACTATTAACACTTCCATGTTTGAAAGCATTCTTACTTTGCAGCATTTTTCCACACCTGCCTGACTTCTGCACAGTACTGTAAATCTTGCCGTTTTCACACTGCCTTTTAAACATCAAAATAAACGGACACTTCCTGTCCTGCGAGATCACTCCTCGGTGATTTTTTTGTCATCACGTGCAGGATCATAATGATAAAAATCACCTGTTCTAAAGCTGGATCCATACAAGGCTGCGTTCACATCTCCATTTCGGAGATCTGGCGCAAATGCCAGCTGTTGGCTGGACAAAAGAAATTTGCATGCAACAGTTTCTGTCCGTCCGAAACCTGGCATCTATGCCGGAAATCGGCCCATATCTCCGCCGGACCTCATTGCAGTCAATGGGGACTCAGCAGTGAAGTAGACAATCCAGTAGGCTGCCCTGTGCCGGAACAACCTGCCAGATCTCCAAATGGAGATGTGAACAAAGTCTGACACAGAATCCACAACATCAGTGATGACCACAGCTCACCTCCTCCCTCTCGCAGCACAATTCTCTCTGCACATGACATTAAATGCCTAGAACACTCTCATGGAGCATTCAGTGGTTCATCTCCAGACTGCTGTAAAGCAAACCTCTGTTAACAGAGCAGCAGGTTTGGCAACACTATAATCATGTATACAAAATAAAAATAAAATTATCTAAAATCAGAAAATAATGATTACAATTGAAGGATATTCTAATAGCTGTTTTTTTACCAATTAAAACAGAATAACCCGTTCCGATCTCCTAACACAGTATTGTAGCGTAATAGAACCTGAGAGCAGCGCGGTCCATGTTCAGCTGCTTAGTAATGTAAACCACGTAGACAACAAACCAGGGGTCAGTACATTTTTCTCTTTCAGTGCACAGGCCTTTCTTATGTGGTGGTCCCCGAAGTTGCAGCGGCCTATTGTTGCAAGATTTTTAACATATAATGAATACCTAGAGAACTTTCCCATGGAAGTCAATGAACACATCCAGTCTATAGGTTCCTATGGTCCATATGGCTGCTGTAATGCACATCTCTGGATGCTGTTCACAAGAGCTCAGAAAAAATATTGCCCCCCATAATTTTGTCGAGAAAATTCTAACAAACTGACATTTCTTTAAAACTTTCCATTTGTGTGAATCTTTTTTACTAACGCCGACAGGAAAGCTTTTCAGTTTTTCCATCCACAAACCATGTTGACTGTGTAACTTTATTCTAGATCTACACGAATGGCTGTAAGCCTGAAATACTGGTTGATGGCTGGAGTGTGTACTTCTTTTCCCAGACAGAAGAGTTGGTAAGTATATGCCCACTTTCCCAGCTCCTGCTTTGTGTAAGGAGCTTGTTTCTAGGAGCTGCATACACTCCACACATTGTTCTACAAAATAATGCTACTTATGTAATGGAAGTAGCTGGGCTTATACTTCACATTGTAGGTGTTACACTGAGCTTGGAGATTACCGTATTTATCGGCGTATAACACGCACCTTCATTTTAAGGGAAATTTCAGGAAAAAAAAAAAATTTCAAATTGTACTGCTATGGGGTGGGGGGATCTGTGGATGGAACTGTTATGGGGGGGATCTGTGGATGACACTGCTATATGTCATCCACAGATCCCCCTCATAACAGTGTCCATTTCAAATTGTACTGCTATGGGGTGGGGGGATCTGTGGATGGAACTGTTATGGGGGGGGATCTGTGGATGACACTGCTATGTCATCCACAGATCCCCCTCATAACAGTGTCCCCCAATACACCGGCCCTCTGCTCACCGAAGTATTTATAAACGTGAATCCTTATCCTGTTATTAAGCTGCCCTCTCCCATTTTCCCATGTTCCCCTGTATCCCCACAGCACTTACGATTCACACGCTTCCATAGCAGGCAGGGCGGACGGCAGCAGTCTGCTCCGCCTGCTTCATTCATAAAGGGGGCGGAGCAGGCGCTCGACGTCAGTGAGTGACGTTACTGCTGCCGTCCGCTCTGCCTGCTATGGGAGCTTAAGTAAGTGCTATGGGGATACAGGGGGAACATGGGAGAGGGCAGCTTAATAACAGGATAAGGATTCACGTTTATAAATACTTTGGTGAGCGGCGGGGCCCGGTGTAAGAGTACAGTGACTGCACCGGGCCCCGCCCCTAGTTACGGACTCCAGCCCCTCCTCTCTCCCGGCTCATACAGCGGCTCATACAGCGCAATGAATATCGGCGTATAACACGCATACATGATTTGCCCCCTATTTTCAGGGGGAAAAAGTGCGTGTTATACGCCGATAAATACGGTAGTTTTGGCCTCATTGTCTCTCCTCCCATATGAAGAGGACTACACAATGCTGGCTCATTGTGTCTGTATGCAAGCCATCTTTTAAAGAGGAGCTGTCGGCACAAAATGCAGTGCAATCTTCAGGCAGCATGTTATAGAGCACGAGGAGCTAAGCAGGTTGATGTATATTTTTGTAGGAAAAGATTCAGTAAAACTTGTAATTTTTACATTTAAGTCTCTGCTCTTTCTTTTTATCAGTAACTGCTTTCTCTGTATACACACTTACACAGAAAATGCTATGAATTACTGATAACACCTTCCCCGTGTACAGCTAAGTGACTGACCGCTATCTCTGTATACACACTTACACAGAGAATGGTATCAATCACTGATAACACCTCCCCTGTGTACAACTATCAGTGACTGACAGCTATCTATGTATACACATTTACACAGAGAATGCTATCAATCACTGATAACATCTCCCCTGTGTACAGCTATCAGTGACTGACAGCTATCTATGTATACACACTAAGGGTCCATTCACACGTCTGTAATTTGGGTCCGCATTCGTTCCGCAATTTGCGGACCCATTCACTTTCAATGGGGATGGAACTGATGCAAATCCACATTTCCTGTATCCGCATCCGTTTTTTCGGGATCCGTTTTTTCGGGATCCGCAATTTCGTTCCTGAAAAAAATAGAACATGTCCTATTCTTGTCCGCAATTGCAGACCAGAAAAGGCATTTTCTATTATAGTGTCTGTGATGTGCGGTCCGCAAATTGCGGATCGCACATTGCAGGTATCCGTGTTTTGCGGATCCGCAATTTGCGGATCTGCAAAACACTTACGGACGTGTAAGTGGACCCTTACACAGAGAATGCTGTTATTACTGAATCTTTTCACATAAAACTATATCAGTCTGCTCAGCTTCTCCTGCTGTATGACATACTGCGTGCAGATTGCACTGCATTTCGTGGTGATAGGTTCTCTTTAAGGCTTCTTTTACTTGAGCAATACGGATTGTGTCAGGATCTGTTCAGGAAAAAAACTGATTATTTTGTATACACGTTGAATAAATTTTTTATTTTTTTTTGCTATTTGCGTTGTGTTTCTGTTGATTCTGTTCATATTGTGTATTCGGATTACATGTGTTTTCTCGCCCAATTCCTTGGGGGACACAGGAAACCTTGGGTATAGCTCATCTCCATAGGAGGCGTGACACTAAGTGAAAGACTGTTAAGCCCCTCCTCCAGCAGCTATACCCTCAGCCTGGAGCGAGCGACTACCAGTTTTTTGCTTAGTGTCAAGGAGGCAAGACACTCTCTGCACTGCAGAGCTGTCTTTGCTAAAGATTTTATTTTTTCTCTTTTTATTATTTTAAACTTTTTTTCCTTTTTTCAACAGGGACAACAGAGTCGCAAAGACCTCTCTGTTTTCCCGGGGTTGAGCTGCGCCAGTGCCGGCTATCCGCACTGCTGCCTCCCCCACAGAAGAAAAGGAGGACCAGGGCAGCCCAGCTCCCCTGCATCCCGCCAGCACAAGGGTCGCCCGCCTGCAAGCCCCTCTCCAGCTTCCTGCCACTTCGGTGCCAGTGGCTGAAGGGGCGTCCCTGCTGGATGGACTGAGGGTGAAAACGTCGACTGGTGAGGTGGCTATGCAGCCGTTCCAACCCCCCCCCCCCCCGTTAGGGTTTTAACTTCTGTGTTCCCTCTGCCTAGCCTTGTCACATTACAAGGCTTATTGTCGGCTTCCCCCCCCTTGTGTGTGGAGCAGGACGGAGCGGTGCTCGTGGGGGAGGGTTTACTGCACAAGTTTACCTCAGGTGCTGCGGCCTTGTGGGGCCGCCTTTTGTTATCTCGGCCAGTGCTGCCGCTGTGTTCAGCTGCCGGCTGACTTCTCTTGCCGGCTACCGGTGTGTCATTGCCACCGGTGTATAAGGAGGTGGTCGGGGGGCAATATTTTCTCAGCGGCATATTTGTTTGAATCGCGCGCGCGCGAAAGTTCCGGCGGGGGGCGGAGCTTCGTTCCACTTCTCCTGTACATGTTAGACATTCAGTCGGGGGGGCGGACGCCTTTCTTCCCGCTCCTCGCTGGCCCCGCCTCCTCTTCGTGCCTGCTCTCAGGACGGATCGTTTTTACCTCAGGTTTTACCTCAGGTTTTACCTCAGGTGTTTCCGCTGCTGTTTCCGCTGCTGTTTCCGCTGCTGTTGTCGCCCGCTCCCACTGTGACCTGGTAGGACTGTTGACCCTTTCTAGCCTGCAGCCCTCTGGCCTGGACGCTTTTATATTACTTCAGCCAACATGTCTGACCCCTCAGCGCCGGCCGGTCCTTGGTATCACACCTGCACCGCATGTAAGGCGCCCCTCCCTCAAGGGCAGCCTGACCCGCATTGTTCGGCTTGCAAAGCCCCATTACAGGGTCCGCCATCTGTTGTGTCACCCCCTGGCCTATTGGATCCCCCTGACTGGGCTAGGTCCCTTTCCCAGGCTGTGGTCAGCCTCTCTAACGTTGTGGGCCGCCTTGCAGAGGTATTGCCCTTATCGCAGCCGGATATTTCCCCTGCTGGGCCCTCCGGGTCCGCTATCTTAGCTGACCCGTCTGAGTCCCTCTCTCCAGGCGACACCTCCAGAGCCCGTCAACCCCAGAAGCGGTCTAGGGCGGAGCGCCTATCATCCTCGGATGCTTCAGTATCACCCCCAAGGGTGCGCTCTCAGTCGGGCCCTTCCTCGATACAGGATATGCCCTCTGAAGGGGAACTAGTTGATTCAGATTGTGAT
Source organism: Bufo bufo (assembly GCF_905171765.1). NCBI lineage: Eukaryota > Metazoa > Chordata > Amphibia > Anura > Bufonidae > Bufo > Bufo bufo. The sequence goes on from NC_053390.1 coordinate 327,971,899, forward strand.
ATGGACTCGGCCTTGCCTTCAAAACTGGCTTCTGCTGTGGGCCATCTTATTAACAATATTCGTGATACCTTTAAGATTCACGATGATCCTCCTAATTCTGAAAAAAACAGTGTTTCCTTTTTTCGCCAAAAACAGACGTCTGCAGTTTTTCCCCTCCACACTGACTTCTCGTCGGTGGTTTCCAAGGCCTGGGCCCGCCCTGATGCCCGTTTTACCCCGCCTAAGAAGTTGGATATCTGTTATCCATTCCCGGCGGATTGCATTACAAACTGGGCGTCACCACCCAAAGTCGACCCCCCCGGTGGCCCGTTTGGCAAAAAGCACGGCTATTCCCGTTGCTGATGGCTCTTCCTTACAATCCACTGAGGATCGCCGTATAGAGGCCATTACCAAAGGTATCTTTGCAGCCTCCGGTTCCGCCCTCCGGCCAGTCTTTGCTTCCGCTTGGGCTGGAAAAGCGGTTTCAGAGTGGGCCTCTCAGCTGGATCAGGAGCTTGAATCCGACGTCCCTATTCAGGACCTCCGTGCTCTAGCCCAACTTATCGTTCAAGCCGGCAAATTCGTCTGTGAAGCATCCCTTGATGCGGGGGCTCTCATAGCCCGTTCGTCTGCCCTGGCCGTTTCGGCCAGGAGGGAGCTTTGGTTAAAGGTTTGGACGGCGGACTCCACGTCAAAGCGGTCTCTTACTGGCCTTCCCTTTACTGGTTCTCGATTGTTCGGGACCCGCTTGGATGAAATCATATCCGAAGCAACGGGGGGGAAGAGTACGCATCTTCCTCAATCTAGGACTAGGACCACCACTCGAGGCCGTCCCACTTTTTCTCGCTTCAGGTCTTCCCGCAGGGCTCCCGCACCTCTTCAGGTCCATCCCCTAGCTCTGTCCAAGACAGACGTAAGAAACCTTTTTTTCGGACCCAGCCCTCCTGGCGCAAGTCACAGCCTGCTCGCCCTCCCGCGACCAAGCAGAACACTACCTGAAGGTGCGCCCCCACCCGCCCGGGTGGGGGGACGTCTCTTCCTGTTCAGGGACTTCTGGCAGGCGCACGTCTCCGACGCCTGGGCTCTCGAAGTTGTGTCTTCCGGGTACAAACTCGAGTTTACGTCCCTCCCCCCAGTTCGGTTCTTTCGCTCCCGGGTTCCCCGGGATCCCCAAGGGGCGGCCGATTTCTTTACTGCCACTCGTACCCTTCTGGACAAAGGGGTCATCGCTCCGGTTCCCATGGAAGAAAGATTCAAGGGGTTCTATTCGAACCTTTTTGTGGTCCCCAAAAAAGAAGGCTCGGTTCGTCCCATTCTGGATCTAAAACGGTTAAACCGTTTCCTTCGTCTTCAGCGATTCCGGATGGAGTCTCTCAGGTCGGTGGTGGCCTCTCTGGAAAAAGGGGAGTTCCTGGCCTCTATCGACATCCAGGACGCCTACCTTCATATTCCAATCGCTCGGTGTCATCAGTGCTTTCTGCGCTTTGCAGTGGGGTCCGACCACTACCAGTTCGTTGCTCTCCCCTTCGGGCTGGCGACTGCCCCTCGCGTTTTCACAAAGGTCCTTGCCCCTGTCCTCGCCTTACTTCGTTCCAGGGGAGTTTTTCTTCTTCCATATTTGGACGATCTCCTTATCAAGGCACCCTCTCTGTCACTGACATCCGCCAGTGTGGACCTCTCGCTACAAACCTTACGCCGGTTCGGTTGGATTATCAATCTTCCCAAATCCGCTCTTGTTCCATCCAGGCAATTGATCTTTCTGGGGATGCTGCTGGATACAGATGCAGCGGAGGTTCGGCTTCCGTCAGAGAAGCGCCAACTCCTTCATCGGTCGGTTCGGAGCCTTCTGACCCACCGCCATCCTTCCTTCCGGTTCAGCATACGGGTCTTGGGACAGATGGTGTCCTGTTTCGAAGCAATCCCCTACGCGCAGTATCACTCCCGCACCTTTCAGACTGCCATTCTGTCCGCATGGGACAAGTCCCAGGAAAGTCTGGATCAGCACTTTCCCCTTCCCCCCCCCAGGTTCGCTCCTCTCTCCTCTGGTGGTTACGGACCCCTCTCCAAGGGAAGTCCTTCCTGCCGATAACTTGGTTGGTGATTACCACCGATGCCAGTCTGCGGGGTTGGGGGGGGGTGTTTCCTCCTCGGTCCGTACAAGGCACTTGGTCTCCATCGGAGTCCAAACTGCCGATCAACGTTCTGGAGCTGAGGGCGGTTCTCCTTTCACTCCGGCATTGGACTTCGCTGCTTCAGGGTCTCCCTGTTCGTGTCCAATCGGACAATGCCACGGCTGTGGCATACATAAATCATCAGGGGGGCACTCGCAGCGCGGCGGCGATGAGGGAGGTGTCTCTAATCCTTCGCTGGGCGGAAATTCATGTTCCAGCCATTTCGGCCATTTACATCCCGGGGGTGGACAATTGGGCGGCGGATTTCCTCAGCCGGACGACGATCGACCCGGGCGAGTGGTCTCTGCACCCCGACGTCTTCGAGTCTCTTTGCCTTCGTTGGGGTCGTCCGGACGTGAATCTCATGGCCTCCAGATTCAACCACAAGCTTCCCACCTTCATGGCCAGAACCAAGGATCCGGACGCTTACGGCGCGGACGCGCTCGTCCTCCCCTGGACGGAGTTCTCTCTCCTCTACGTTTTTCCGCCCCTGCCTCTTCTTCCACGAGTCCTTCGGAAGATCGCGGCGGAGGGCACGCCTGCGATCCTAATAGCCCCGGATTGGCCTCGTCGTCCTTGGTACGCCGACCTTATGTTGCTCCTGGCAGACGCCCCCTTGCCTCTGCCTCTAAGAGAAGACCTCCTCTCTCAAGGGCCGATCTTCCACCAGCATTTAGGGTCGCTACGTTTAGCGGCGTGGCTATTGAAACCGCGGTCCTAACGCTGCGGGGGTTTTCTGCTGACGTGGTCCGTACCATGATTCGTGCGCGTAAACCGGCATCGTCCAGGATTTATTACCGAACCTGGCGGGCCTATTTGAATTTCTGCGAGACCTTTAGAGGTTCATCCCCTTCGGTTTTCTCTCCCCACGATTTTATCCTTCTTGCAGTCTGGTCTGGACTTGGGTTTAGGTCTCAGTACCCTAAAGGGTCAGATCTCAGCGCTTTCGATCCTTTTTCAGCGACCTCTGGCTCCGCTCGGTCCAGTTAAGACTTTTCTTCAGGGGGTTGCTCACTATGCTCCGCCGTATCGCGCTCCCGTTCCATCTTGGGATCTTAATGTTGTGCTGACGGCTCTCCAATCTTCTCCTTTCGAGCCTTTGCGCAGGGTTTCCCTTCGCTTGTTGTCTTGCAAAGTTTTTTTCCTCGTTGCCATCACGTCTCTTCGGCGTGTGTCTGAATTGGCGGCACTTTCTTGCGTAGAACCCCTCTTGGTTTTTCACCAGGACAAGGTGGTTCTCCGCCCGGTTCCGGACTTCCTTCCGAAGGTGGTGTCCGCTTTTCACCTGAATGAAGATATTGTCCTTCCTTCTCTGTGCCCGTCCCCGTCTCATCCTCGGGAACGGGATCTTCACCGTCTGGATGTTGTTAGGGCTCTGAGGATCTACTTGGATGTAACTAGACCCTTTCGGCGCTCGGATTCTTTATTTGTGGTTCCGGAGGGTCCGCGCAGGGGGCTGGCGGCATCTAAAGTGGTTATTGCCCGCTTCATCAAGATGGCTATTGCTGAGGCTTACCGTGCTAAGGGCAGGGAACCGCCCTTTGGTGTTACCGCTCATTCTACCAGAGCGGTCGGGGCTTCCTGGGCTCAGCGGAATCGAGCTTCGGCTGAACAATTGTGTAAGGCGGCCACCTGGTCTTCTTTGCACACTTTCACCAAGTTCTACAAGGTGAACACTTATGCATCGGCGGATGCTGCTTTGGGCCGCCTGGTCTTGCAGGCGGCGGTTCCTTAATGCCTATGGTGCTTTAATTCATCTTGGGTTGTGGTCCCTCCCTATTTGTGGACTGCTTTTGAACGTCCCAAGGTTTCCTGTGTCCCCCAAGGAATTGGGCGAGAAAACGAGATTTTTGTATAACTTACCAGTAAAATCTCTTTCTCGCTCTTCCTTGGGGGACACAGCACCCACCCATTGTTTTGGTTGCCCTGACGGGAGTTTTGACTTGTTGGTGTTAATTTGGTCGATCCTTGCCTTTGTTTTAACTACTTGGGCACATAACTGGTAGTCGCTCGCTCCAGGCTGAGGGTATAGCTGCTGGAGGAGGGGCTTAACAGTCTTTCACTTAGTGTCACGCCTCCTATGGAGATGAGCTATACCCAAGGTTTCCTGTGTCCCCCAAGGAAGAGCGAGAAAGAGATTTTACTGGTAAGTTATACAAAAATCTCGTTTTTCAAGGGAATGAAGAAAAACTTAGAGGACCTTTCATGGGTCCAGACATTATGAAATAAGTAGCAGGTTATGTAAGGCATAAAGCAGGGATCTAATAGCGCTTACTATTTTTCCTGGGCGCCACTCCGTTCACCCACTGTTAAATTCTCCCGGCTGGTATGCTAATGAATAGCATCGGTACAGGGAGGAGGAGACTGCCCCGTTTCTCAATGGGTGTCTCCTTCTGCCTGGCTGTAGCGCGGTCCAATCACAGCGGAGAGCGTCACAGCCAGGGAGACAAAAATTCTCCCTGCCATTGAGAAACATTAACATACCAGGCGAGAGAAGAGAACATAAGTGAAATAAGTAGCAGGTTATGTAGGGCATAGTCCATGGATGCAAGATCGCTTACAATTTTTTTTCTGGGCGCCGCTCCATTCGCCTGCTGTGCCCCTGTTCACTTCTCTCGCCTGGTATGCTAATGTTTCTCAATAAGCATCTCCTTCTCCCTGGCGTCTCCTCCCTGGCTGTAGCGCGGTCCAATCACAGCGGAGAGCGTCACAGCTAGGGAGAAGGAGAGTATTTTTATTTTTTTTCTCCCTCGCTGTGACGCTCTCCGCTGTGATTGGACCGCGCTACAGCCAGGGAGGAGACGCCCATTGAGAAACAGGGCAGTCTCCTCCTCCCTGTACCGATGCTATTTTTTTAGCATACCAGGCGAGAAAAGTGAACAGAGGCACCGCGGGCGAACAGAGCGGCGGCCAGAAAAAATAGTAAGCGATCTTGCATCCATGGACTATGCCCTACATAACCTGCTACTTATTTCATAATGTCTGGACCCATGAAAGGTCCTCTTTAACAGTCTACATCTCCTAGAACCCATCAGTGAAAAACGCATTATACTTTAATTTTTTCACGCAAGCCCCGTTCACTTCTATGGAGCCAGAGCTGCATGAAAAATGCACAACATGGAATGTGCTGTGAGTTTTGCTGAATGCAGAGAGGATGCCTGAAAAACAATGCTCATGTGCACCGACTCATTGAAATGAATGGGTCAGGAATGGATTCAGTCTGGATGGAAAACTCGCTTGTGTGAAAGAGCCCGAAGACTCTTAGGACAAATTGTGCACAGCCATAATATAGCCGTGTTTAGGGGTCTGTATTACAGAAGCAATTCTCTTTGTTTAGGTCAGGGGTGCACAACCTGCGGCCCTCATCACCCCAATCATCTGGTAACAGACATGTATGTCTGTCTTGTGGCTGCTCACATGTATCTTTCATGTATTCTCCCATTAGATGGGAAAACTAGATGTGTAACTAGACATTTGATATATACTGTGTGTTCAGTAGGCCATAAAAATACACTGCTCAAAAAAATAAAGGGAACACTTAAACAACACAATGTAACTCCAAGTCAATCACACTTCTGTGAAATCAAACTGTCCACTTAGGAAGCAACACTGAGTGACAATCAATTTCACATGCTGTTGTGCAAATTGGATAGACAACAGGTGGAAATTATAGGCAATTAGCAAGACACCCCCAATAAAGGAGTGGTTCTACAGGTGGTGACCACAGACCATTTCTCAGTTCCTATGCTTCCTGGCTGATGTTTTGGTCACTTTTGAATGCTGGCTGTGCTTTCACTCTAGTGGTAGCATGAGACGGAGTCTACAACCCACACAAGTGGCTCAGGTAGTGCAGCTTATCCAGAATGGCACATCAATGCGAGCTGTGGCAAGAAGGTTTGCTGTGTCTGTCAGCGTAGTGACCAGAGCATGGAGGCGCTACCAGGAGACAGGCCAGTACATCAGGAGACGTGGAGGAGGCCGTAGGAGGGCAACAACCCAGCAGCAGGACTGCTACCTCCGCCTTTGTGCAAGGAGGAACAGGAGGAGCACTGCCAGAGCCCTGCAAAATGACCTCCAGCAGGCTACAAATATGCATGTGTCTGCTCAAACGGTCAGAAACAGACTCCACAAGGGGGTGGATATGAGGGCCCGACATCCACAGGTGGGGGTTGTGCTTACAGCCCAACACCGTGCAGGACGTTTGGCATTTGCCAGAGAACACCAATATTTGCAAATTTCGCCACTGGCGCCCTGTGCTCTTCACAGATGAAAGCAGGTTCACACTGAGCACATGTGACAGACGTGACAGAGTCTGGAGACGCCGTGGAGAACGTTCTGCTGCCTGCAACATCCTCCAGCATGACCGGTTTGGCATTGGGTCAGTAATGGTGTGTGGTGGCATTTCTTTGGAGGGCCGCACAGCCCTCCATGTGCTCGCCAGAGGTAGCCTGACTGCCATTAGGTACCGAGATGAGATCCTAAGACCCCTTGTGAGACCATATGCTGGTGCGGTTGGCCCTGGGTTCCTCCTAATGCAAGACAATGCTAGACCTCATGGGGCTGGAGTGTGTCAGCAGTTCCTGCAAGACAAAGGCATTGATGCTATGGACTGGCCCGCCCGTTCCCCAGACCTGAATCCAATTGAGCACATCTGGGACATCATGTCTCGCTCTATCCACCAACGTCACGTTGCACCACAGACTGTCCAGGAGTTGGCAGATGCTTTAGTCCAGGTCTGGGAGGAGATCCCTCAGGAGACCGTCCGCCACCTCATCAGGAGCATGCACAGGCGTTGTAGGGAGGTCATACAGGCACGTGGAGGCCACACACACTACTGAGCCTCATTTTGACTTGTTTTAAGGACATTGCATCAAAATTGGATCAGCCTGTAGTGTGTTTTTCCACTTTAATTTTGAGGGTGACTCCAAATCCAGACCTCCACGGGTTGAAAAATTTGATTTCCATTTTTTAATTTTTGTGTGATTTTGTTGTCCGCACATTCAACTATGTAAAGAACAAAGTATTTCAGAAGAATATTTAATTAATTCAGATCTAGGATGTTATTTTTGTGTTCCCTTTATTTTTTTGAGCAGTGTAGTATTTCAGTTGGTAATACCCCTTTAAGTTTTATTTTCAGTCCTTGGATTTTGGTTGAGGCTGACAATGTGGCCCCCATCCAGAAAAGGTTGTGCACCCCTGTAGATATTCCTGCCAGCAGAATTAATGGCACATCTTCATGCACATTGCATTTGCATTTTTTCTCTTTGAACTCCTTCACAGCCGACTAGTGTACTTTACAATATTGTACTGAGTGGTTAAAAAGTAACACAAACTTTAATTATTAGGCAAAGTACTGGCCAGAATTTGGAAAAAATAAGGAATCTGTTGGTGAACTCTGGGTGGGCCTCCTTCGCTTTTACACTGAAGACTTTGATTTTAAAGAGCATGTCATCTCAATCAGAAAAAAGAGTTTGCTGACCACTTTTAAAAAGCAGTGGACCTCCAAGTATATTGTCATTGAAGGTACATTCGTGTTGATATCCCGCTTAATAATCGGCTATAATATGGCAGAATCCTTTGTATTAGTGTTGCATAATTATGGACATTTATATATGTGTTCCTAAACCTGTAATGTTTCTGCATTTCCATTATTTTACACTGTATAAATGTATATGTAAAAATTAGCAATATAAAAAAATGACATCATTTAGAAAACGGCTGCGCTCCATACAGTAGTGATGAAGCAATCATTAACTCCCCTCACCGATTGCCTGCCACTACTGTTCAACCGCGGCTCTGTTCCCTGCGCCACACATAGGAAATGCTCAGCCAGTCAGTGGCCAAAGTGGGTCGCTGATGAGGCCAGTGATTGGCTGAGTTGGCAGTCCAAGCCATTTCCTTAGTGATAGACCTGGAAGTGGAGAGGTCTGGGGACCGCAGCGGTAGAGGGTCTGAGAGGTGAGTATTTATTGGTACTTTAACTCATTCTAAGCCCATTTTTACATAAAATGATTCCCCCAGAAAACGTACCATTGTCCTCCGAACATTAGACTTTTATATTTTGGATGTAATATGGAGCATACCGATTGTCCACCTTTTCCATTTATATTACCAGATCCTTTTGACTTAACTCACAACTTGGGAGCTGGATTATCCAGGAAAAGTAAGTATTGGAAATATTTGCATATTGTACTATATTATGTATGGATTATCGACTTGATATAAATATTTTATCTTTCTTCCATCATAGTGACAAATTTTATAATGAAAGCTTTTATCAATGGAAGGCGCTTATTTGGCACTCCAGTGAAAGGAATCCCCAAGGAATATCCATCCAAAATGGTGACTGGAACGTGATTGTTGGAAATGTTATTTATAATTATGTTTATACCCTTGAAACACATACACATATATTTATTGTTTCAAATGCGCTTACCCTGGAATTAAAAAAAACCTGGCTTCAGTATGTGGTGTTTACCAGGGGAGATTCTTTTCTACATTTAATATATGCATTTGTTGTTTAAATGGGTTTTCTGGTACTCTAATATTGATGGATTAGTCTTGGGAAAAGCAGGGAGATCAGACGCCCTCACCGATCAGCTCTTCTGCACAGCTCCATTCATTGTGTAGTGGACAGAGCTGGTTACTGCAGCACTGCTCCCATCAAAGTAAGTGCAGAAGTTATCTTTCTGCAATCCAGGATAAAAAGGGAAAGGAATATCACACATGGAGACTGCTGAAGGAGGACGAGCATGGGTTCACTTATCCGCCAGCAGTGTCCTTCATTTTGCGTTTCAGTAGACTGAAACAGTGGTCTGTTCTACATTGAGCTAAATGACACCATATTATTATTATTATTATTTTATGCACTTACAGTACAGACCAAAAGTTTGGACACACCTTTTCATTCAAAGAGTTTTCTTTATTTTCATGACTATGAAGGCATCAAAACTATGAATTAACACGTGGAATTATATACATAACAAACAAGTGTGAAACAACTGAAAATATGTCATATTCTAGGTTCTTCAAAGTAGCCACCTTTTGCTTTGATTACTGCTTTGCACACTCTTGGCATTCTCTTGATGAGCTTCAAGAGGTAGTCCCCTGAAATGGTCTTCCAACAGTCTTGAAAGAGTTCCCAGAGATTCTTAGCACTTGTTGGCCCTTTTGCCTGCACTCTGCGGTCCAGCTCACCCCAAACCATCTCGATTGGGTTCAGGTCCGGTGACTGTGGAGGCCAGGTCATCTGGCGCAGCACCCCATCACTCTCCTTCATGGTCAAATAGCCCTTACTTTCAAAGTTTTCCCAATTTTTCGGCCGACTGACTGACCTTCATTTCTCAAAGTAATGATGGCCACTCGTTTTTCTTTACTTAGCTGCTTTTTTTCTTGCCATAATACAAATTCTAACAGTCTATTCAGTAGGACTATCATCTGTGTATCCACCTGACTTCTCCTCAACGCAACTGATGGTCCCAACCCCATTTATAAGGCAAGAAATCCCACTTATTAAACCTGACAGGGCACACCTGTGAAGTGAAAACCATTTCAGGGGACTACCTCTTGAAGCTCATCGAGAGAATGCCAAGAGTGTGCAAAGCAGTAATCAAAGCAAAAGGTGGCTACTTTGAAGAACCTAGAATATGACATATTTTCAGTTGTTTCACACTTGTTTGTTATGTATATAATTCCACATGTGTTAATTCATAGTTTTGATGCCTTCAGTGTGAATCTACAATTTTCATAGTCATGAAAATAAAGAAAACTCTTTGAATGAGAAGGTGTGTCCAAACTTTTGGTCTGTACTGTATATAGCGCTACTGACATTAGCATCAAGCTGTCCCTAATGGGGCTCTAGAACAAATAAAATAAATAGTTATATCCCCCTTTTTTTCCAGTGCCATTCTCGGCAGGGCTGGTCTGGTTCTCCTGATGCTGTTAGTTTATAGACGGCTATAGGGAATGTCACTGCTGCAGCCAATCACTACCTCTGAGGAGCATGATTGGCTGCAGAAGTATCCTAGCACTTAACTGCAAACAGTGGCAGGAGAATGGCGCTAGAGAAAAGGAGGAGTATAACTAACTTATTTTTTTGATTTAATAACATATTAAGCCATTTTACGGCTTGGCCAAGTTTTTTTTAATTATCTAAAATAGGGATCGACCGATTATCGGTTTGGCCGATATGATCGGCCGATATTGAGGATTTTGAATGTTATCGGCATCTATTTTGCCGATATACCGATAACGTATTGGGAACACAGATCACGCTGCTCTCAGCGCGTTCTGTGTTCCCTCCGCAGCACAGGGGAGAAGGAAGCAGTGTCTCCTCCCCCTGTGATGCTGCTGCCTCCAATGACAGGACGGAAGACAAGAGGAGGGGAGGGGCTGTGGCCGCTGCGCCACCAATGAAGATGAGTCTTTCATTAATTCAAATACAGGAGGCGGGAGCTGGCTGCAGAATCACATAGCCGGCTCCCGACCTCTATGAACGGCAGCTGCGGTCCGCGGTAGTTAACCTCTTAGGTGCCGCGGATCGCAGCTACCGCTCATAGAGGTCGGGAGCCGGCTATGTGATTCTGCAGCCAGCTCCCGCCTGCTGTATGTGAAAGAGAGGTATCTTCATTGGTGGCGCAGTGCGCCCCCCACCCCAATAGTAAAAACATTGGTGGCGCAGTGCGCCCCCCCAGTTCTAATCATTGGTGGCAGTGGCCACAGGATCCCCTCTCCCCTGCTCCTCCGATCGGAGCCCCAGCAGTGTAAGCCTGGGGCTCCGATCGGTTACCATGGCAGCCAGGACGCTATTGAAGCCCTGGCTGCCATAGTCAGCTCCATGCTGCTGTGTGCACAGAGCACAGGGCAGCAGGGAGAGTGCGAGATCCTATTCACTCTGATAGAGATCTATCAGGGTGAATGGGACAAGGGTTCTAGTCCCTAAGGGGGCTAAAAGTTAGTAAAAAAAAAAAAAAAAAAAACACAAAAATATTAAGTATAAATAAAAAAGATTTACAAAAAAAATAAAATAATAATACACGTTAACAATAAACATTAATTTTCAGCAGATTTGTGTAGGAAATTTTTTTTTTTCCTCAAAAATAAAAATACCCAGAATATCGGTATAAATTATCGGCTATCGGCCTGAAAGTTGACAAATTATCGGTATCGGCCCTAAAAAATCAATATCGGTCGATCCCTAAAACAACAAAAGCTAGCTGGCTATTATTTTTTTTGTTCTCTCTCTTTTTTTTTATAGGAATATTTCTTTGATCCAGAACTTTTGACTGAAGGAGAAGTTGCTCCAAATGACAGATGTTGCCGCATTTGTGGCAAAATTGGACACTTTATGAAAGACTGCCCTATGAGGAGAAAGTAAGTAAATCGCTTAATATTCCTGACATAAAAACAATATAACTTTCTGAACATGTATAGCCTATGTAGATGAGATATTGGACACTTTTGGACGCTTTTTGTAAAGTCAGGAAAAAGTGATTTATTCAGTTTATGTATTTTGGAACATATTACCAAACATTAAAGGGGTATTCCTATCTCAGACAGTTCCTATAGAACTCTCTTGAATGATATAGGTAGACGACTTGAGGTCTCTTTACACAGGTCAGCATCCAGCCAAACGTTCATGATCATTGTCCCATGTACAGTCTACTGATCAGCCGTTTTTTCAGCAGCACATTACTCCATGTAAACTAGGGATGTACTGTTGACGTAATATAAAATGTATGAGAATAGTGCTGGATTTACACCAGACATTTGTCCGGTGGAGAATTGGAAATAAACAGTACTGACACTCGTTCCCAATAATCGGCCAGTGTAAAGGTGCCTCTGATTATCGAGTGACTTTATCAGCACATTAAATCCTTGTTTTAGGGCAGCAGATTGCTGTTTACACAGCATGATCTGCTGCCCATGAGCAATGAATCTGCATGAGAGCGAGCGATAAGCAGTAACCATCACTTGTCCCCATACAGTGGAGGTGATTGCAGCATGTAAATGGAGCCCTTTCCTCCACTGACAAGCAGGCAGTTATCAGGAAGGAACGCTTCTTCCCCAGTAATTGCCTGCTCGGTCAGTTCATGTAAATGCATCTTAAGGGCTCATGCACACGACCTATGTATTTTGCGGTCCGCAAAAAATACGCATGACGTCCGTGTGCATTCCGTATTTTGCCGGAACAGCCGGCCCCTAATAGAACAATTCGATCCTTGTCAGTAATACGGACAATAATAGGACATGTTCTATTCTTTTGCAGAAACTGGATGCTCCTTTTTTTTTTTTTTCGGACACCTTGAAATGAATGGTACCGCATACGATACCCCCCAAAAAACGGAACGGACACTGAAATAAAATGCGTTCATGTACATGAGCCCTAAGGGGTACGAACGATCCCATTAATGATTGCTTGTTCACCCCCCACCGTCATTGAACAGAGCCCATGGCCATGCATATCATCATTCTGTTCTAATTCTGGGCAGTGATTCTATCACTGTAAAAGGATGCTTAACTGTCCATTTTTATTTTTTTTTGCTCCTTTTTTTTAGAGTTAGGAGGCGAAATAATGAAAACCAAAGATATGTGGACAAACGGCAACAACGGAAACCTGAAGATAAGGAGTTGAATAATAGCATGGAAGGTGATGGCTTTTATATGGACGGCAAGCAGTGCACCACACCCAAAAAGCTGTATCAGGGGGCCCGGAGCTCTCTTGAAGCATGCAGAGAGAGGACACCCAAACATTCTAGTGAAAAGTGGAGACGACAGGAAGAACTGAGGGAAAAGCGCTGCTTCATATGTGGAAGAGAAGGCCATATCAAGAAAGAGTGTCCTCAATACAAAGGGGCAGCAGGTGAGCAACTCTGACCTGTTGGAGGCATATTTTATGTATCATAGAAGAGTGATTTTTTTTTTTTGGTTAATTTTGGAAGTGTCTTGCTGATATAATTATTGACCTGAATATTTTGAACTCGTTTTTCTAGAATTTTCTTTCTTTTTAATGGTAGGCAGCCCCAAGTCTGATGCACCTTTTGGATCTCCATCAGCATCCAGTCCACTGAAACACCAGGGAAGGTTTATCCAGGTAACCATTTCAAGCAAAATTAAAACCAGAAACAAGGGACAATAATGGCTTTTTCTGTGTTGTAAATGCAGTGCGGAAAGTTGTAGCAAATCCTGGCGATATGACATCACCTTATGACCACCAGCTCTACAGGTATCTTCAGTCCACCCCATTCAAATCATTGGGGTGGGCTGCAGTTCCCTTTTGCAGACAGATAGCCAGAGCCCCTCTGTATAGGGAAAACTTAAAAGGGTATGCAGCGCTGAATCTACACTAGAACACATTCATTCTCAAGATCATAAACTGATGACCTATCCTTATGTGGTTCTTGATTCCTTGCCTTGAAAGACTAATATTTGATCAAATTCTTTATTTTGACCATGCCTGGTTATAGCTTTACTCTACAGCAGGCATGCTCAACCTGCAGCCCTCCAGCTGTTGTAAAACGACAACTCCCACAATGCCCTGGTGTAGGCTGATAGCTGTAGGCTGTTAAGGCATGCTGGGAGTTGTCGTTTTGCAACAGCTGGACGTCCGCAGGTTGAGCATGCCTGCTCTACAGCATGTCTGACTAACTGAATAGATGACTAGGTGTGTGTTCACAACTCCCTGATAAAGTAAACGCTAAAAACTCAAGCTTTCTGCCCTGAATTCAACCAAATCAGGCCCCTGATAGATTGCCGGGGCTCTTTCTCTCAGTGGTGACCACAACTTAGATACTAATCCCGCCTAATGAATTGTAAGGAGGAAGGGAATGAAAAGAAACCTATATACGGAGTGTCATCACTAAATACTGTGGCCAGAGATGGCGGGAATGATAAAGTTCCAAGTTACAGGTATAACCCCACTTCTGAATCCACTAATAAGAAGAGGGCAGTGGGGACAAAAGTTTAATTCTGACTAGATCCACATGGATCACCAGCAGGATATTGGCAACATGTTTCGGACTGGTGTCAGTAGTGAGCCCTCCGCCTTAGGGCTCATTCACACGATCGTATGAATGGGTCCGCATCTGTTACACGATTTTGCGGAATGGGTGCGGACCCATTCATTTCAATGGTGACGCAAAAGATGCGGACAGCTTACTTGTGTGCTGTCTGCATCCGTAGTTCCGTTCTGCAGCCCCACAAAAAAGACCTATTCTTGTCTGCAATTGCAAACAAGAATAGGCGTTTCTGTAATTGGCCGCCCGTTCCGTTTTTCAAATTGTAGAACGCACACGGGCAACTGCTGTGTTTTGCGGATCTGCAATTTGCGGACCGCAAAAACACGGCTTGGTCGTTTGAATGGTCCCTTAATCAGAGCAAAGGCTGGACCGAGTTGCAACTAGCAGCCCAGTTACCATGCTGCTCTGGATTAAAATATTAACTGAGCTGACAAACCATAATCAGCCCAACTGCCGACTGCTCAAAAGGGATAATGGCTACCCTCTGACTAGATCCCAATATATTGTATCAGCAGCAAGGATAGTAGCTGGTGTCAGTAATGTGTCCTCCCCCCTGATCAAAGCAAAGGCTGGGCTGAGTTGCAACTACACTGCTCTAGACTAGAATATTATCTGAGCTGACCACACTGCTCTGAATTAGAATTTTAGCTGAGCTGACATGATCTAATCAGCCCGACTGCTCAATGCCTTTCCCCACTCACTTCAAGGGAGTGGTTCATCAGGAGCACACAGGCAGAGAGCTGTGTAAAGGAAACCTGTCATGTGGTTATTTGATTATAATATAACTCATTATATACAATTATTAACTGTTAAAAAGTACCTTAGATTTATTCACTTAGTGGTGTGATAACCGCTTAGCCTCATAATATACACGTAAAGAAGCCTTGCACTGCATGCTCTTGAGCTGATTTGAGTCCAGCGTGACGCATAACTTTTGATTTGAGTCCAGCATTTTTTCTATTCAGCACTGTAGCCACTCCCCTATTCACTTGTTCAGACGCTCAAAATCCTGCGCATGCGTGCTGTCTGACTAGTGTAATGACTACCATTCAAACTTCATAAAGTAAATTGCGCATGCGTTGGAGATATACTGGCGCGGTCTATCCTCACTTTCGTAAACTAGTAGAAGCGGGAGTTATTTGACGTGGCTAAACAACAACTTGAAGCTTCTGGAAGGAAAATAACTGGCGCATGCGCGTTGTATACGAAAGAGGGTCCGGGAGAATGGCGTTACTGCGCGCATGCGCGGGATTTGAAACGAGACTTCGGAGCCACAATGAAAATAAAAAAAGAGCTGTAGATAATAAGATGGGGCGTGATTTGTGACGTCATTCGTTTATTTTAATTGGAGGGAAAATGAATAACGAGGAATGAAAAGGTACTATATTACTAATGTGAAAAAAAGGGGGAAGAATATACTATTGAAATGAGTCATTACAATAAGGGCTAGTGATAAACACATGACCGGTTCCCTTTTAAAGTCTAATTCAGAGCAGTGCTCAGCTCAGTCAGATTCCACCTTTCATTTTCACAGCTCCTTTGGAAAATGAAAGGTGGAATCTGATTAGGTAACAAAGCCAGTTTTCCTTTACACCACTTTTGATACATTTTTTCCCATAATGTGCTGACCACCACTGGTATCAGGAGGTAGAATGGCTATGAAAGAGGGCAGACTCTGCCTATAGGGGGCGTATGCAGGCACTGACGACACACCAGTCGGATACAGGGGTGTGGTAAAACACACCTCTGATGGTGTATCATCCTATGTTACCAGGAGCATGCCCCCAAATTTGTCACGATCGTGCTATGTATAGGTGAGTGGAGCTAAAGGCGGATATCAATTAAACCAGTTAAAACTAGTGATGTTCAAAGGAGCCACACCATAGTAGATATCATAAAAAGGGTATCATGGTAAATAAGTCAGCTTTTACTGGAGAGGACACATCATGGTAAGTATCAATACCTATGTTAGTCAGCATTGATGGAGGGATACAGAAAGCTGTGACCACAGCACCATGAAATATCATATTTGGTGTCCATATATATTAATCGGCATTAATGAATGGGTACATAATGCTGATAAGACGTGTCAGAAAGAATACATAAGACTGTGACTAGACGCGCCATGACAAAGAATTACTGTAAGTATCATACAAGGGGCCTCGCAGCATATAGTGATATCCACTCTAGATAGTGCAAGACAATAAATAAGTAGGGATAGTCACTGTAATGTCGTCACAACTGAAAAGGCTAATAAGTAATATATAGTGAAAATTACACCACTGCCCACAACTACTGAAACCCAGGGCCCCGACAAGCTAACCGGGGCCCCAACACTGGCTTGATACCACTATATACCTGATTTAGTTGAATTCAGGGCAGAAAGTTTTTAGTGTTTCCCAATAAATAATAATGTTAGGGTGTCCTTTATCAGGAAGTTCCTTTACAGTAACAGAAAAGCACAGTGAACAGTCCTGCATTTACCTTCAGAGCAAGGGTGAACGTTGTACAGTCGAAGGGACCCTGTCATGTTGAACATGGTGTGAGCTGCAGGCTGCATGTTACAGAGCAGGAGGAGCTGAGCAGATTGATATGTAGGTTTATGGGAAAAGATTCAATTGAACTTGATAGACTTGTATTTTTTTTAACCGTATTAACTATGTAACTTGGCCATTTAAATTCCTGCTGATTCTGGGCTTTGAAGTCGAGGAGATGGTCCTATCAGTGATTGGCAGCTAGCTAAGTCCTAAAGGTTAGGAGTCTCCTTGACTTCAAAGCCCAGAATGAGCAGGAATTTAAATGTATAAAATACAAGTTCTACTGAATCGTTTCCTTTAATATATAACGGTCTGCTCATGTCCTGCTCTATACCATGCTGCCAGCCGATTCATGGTGACAGATTCCCTTTAAAAGTGGAGTGACTATGAGCAGTCTACTGTAAGATACTGTGTAAAGGAATCTGCGGATTACTTGACTATATGCCCATGCACAATCCATGGGATTAGCATGAATCTGTAGTATTGCATAGAAAAGAAGTGGGATGACGCTGCTAGTCATACCTGTGTATACTCTAGACCAGGGATGCCCAACCTGCGGCCCTACAGCTGTTGCTAAACTACAGCTCCCAGCATGCCCGGACAGCCTTTAGCTATCAGGGCATGTTGGGAATTGTAGTTGCAGCAGGTTGGACATCCCTGCTCAAGACCTTAGTGCAGGGATAGCCAACCTGCGGCTCTGCAGCTGTTGTAAAACTACAATTCCCACCATGCCCTGCTGTAGGCTGAAAGCTGTAGGCAGTCTAGGCATGCTGGGAGTTGTAGTTTTGCAACATCTGGAGAGCCACAGGTTGGCCATCCCTGCCTTAGTGGCTTCGGGTCTGCACGCATATTGGCTTCATTCAGTGGAGCTAATCTGTGTGCAGCTGACCTATTGGGGTTTCTGCATATAAACTTCATGAAGGAGTGACATGTCATTTGATGGGGTTTCCAAATCTGCGTGGATTTGGTGCAGTGTGCACTGACATTTGTGTGTAATACAGCCCAGGAAGCGTACCCTTTGGTCTTATTCACACACCTCTACCTTTTGCTGTCAGTTTCAAAAATGGACAGCACACAGACCCATACAAGTCAGTGGGGCTATTCACATATACATTTTTGTACACTGTGGCTAACCATGTGCTATCTGTTTTATAACTGATATGTACACACCTGTTGGATACGCTGCACAATTTCTTCTGCGAAATTGCCGGTGGAAAATCCACAGTGTATTACACTATAAGCAAAGTCAATGAGATTTTACAAAATCTCATCCACATAAATTGACCATAGCACATAAATTTATGCTGCCTACTCCCACCTGCAGTGCACCGGATGAAATCCATGACAAATGCGCCTGTAACCTATGTGGATTTTGCCACAGTTCTATATGGCTGTACCCTACGGTTCCAAATTCCAGCTCATTTATATGGACCAGCACTTGCAAAAGAGTCCCATAATTCACCCTGAAGTCTAAAACCATATTACCAAAAATATGTGAAAGTGCACTCTCATATTAAATTGCACTTTACTACAAAACTGCAAATAAAGGCTAATCTGTACTGCCTGTGTTCTGAATCCAGACAATGATTCTGTGCAAAATTTCAGGTAGTACCGTCACCAGATGAGAAATGGAAACCGAAGATGTCTTTCAGTCCTCAGTCAGGTAAACTGTTCTCTAAAAGCCGTCAATTATCAGTTTTTAGTGTTTTTTGTTTAGTTTTTTTTGTAACGCATTAAATTGCATAAAATCATAAAATTAAAACTTTGTGAAAAAGAAGTTGTCAGCACAGCTTTTTTCAGTCCTGAATGTTCTTACTAGAACCAAATCCAGAAAATGCTTGTAGGAACTACAGCATGCAAAGCTTCATCTAGGCTTCATACAAATGCCTTTCACACCACAAAACATGGCTGCTGTCGTCCAGGAACAGCTCCACACCTGTCCACAGGTTGTGTGTGGTATTGCTGATCTGCTTTTTTCACTTCATTGGAGCTGCAGTACCAATCTAAACCCTTTGGCAAGTGTGTTGGGTGTTTCTGGAAGAAAGTGGCTGTTTTTCTAATCCTGGGCGACCCCTTTTAAAGGGGTTATAAGAAATTAGATAAAAAACAGTGCCGCTCATGTTCATTGGCTGTTTTTTGCACTGCTGCCACAAGAGTGTTTCTGTAGAACAAAACAAAAAAGTGGACCTGTTTTTTCTGATGCCATATAACCCCTTTTAAAGTCTTAAGCCGCCATAAGCCATAAACATTTGATAGATGTCGGCCAAACCCTTTCAGTAGGACCAGCCGACCATCTAATGTGTATGGGGGAGATTTGAGATTTCAACTGCCTTATGCTTTTGTTCTTGGGTAAGTAGCCCAAAGGTATCCTGCAATGTCTTTCTCCCCTCTCCCTGTGTGTGTCTATGGAGGGGTTGGGATTGATAGCTGTTGGCCGAATGAGCGTCTGACAGCGGTCTAATATGTATGCCCAGTCTTAAGGCTAATTCAAAGGGCCATAATGTGCATTTTTTGCATCCCTTTTTTGCTGCAGTTCCTGACCTCTGGGTTTAATGAACCATACTTGTAGCATAATAGGCATATATGATCCTGTAAATTCAGGTGACCCATGGTCAGACAGGGAATTGTAAACATGGTGCGGATGGTCAAAATGTGCCCCTATTATGTCTGAATGAGGCCTTCCTCTGAATTCATTTGCTGGCTGATCCATGACTCAGATAAACAGTTTCTGGAACAGCCATAATGCCCTGAGGAACATCTTTAATGGAAGCATTTCTATGCCACTAATATTATCATGGTGACAGGTGAGTCATCATATGTATATACTGTAGATTAACTATGAGCTCATGACGGAAATAAACAAGCCTTGGACCAGAGCACGGGAACCAGATGATTATGATCCTTTCATTAGGTCAACATTGAGGAAATCCTAGAAACCTTTTTAAAATGTCAAGATTAGACATTAGTTAATCTACAGTATATACATATGATGACTCACCTGTCACCATGATAATATGGTGTGGTAGACCTCCAACAGGGTTACGGGCCTAACCTTGCAATCAAGATGGACTGTGCTGAATGTTTCCGATTATGTTTCTCTCATCAGCAGGTAGTATGTGTCTGCTTATGATAAGGTGCCCTTACATGTTGTGGCCGAAATGCAGTAACTACATACAAATTACCATTATCTGCCAGGCTGTACCTCTCTGGGCCCCTTACTGATTTACATTTTTATTTTATTTTTTATTTTTCCCTCCCCTAGGCAGCCTTTCCACTAAATACATGACTCAGGGAAAAGCCTCTCGTAAGAAGGCACACCAGGAATTTTAAGGATGGAAGAAGCACACTGCCAGAGATGTAGCCCTAGGCCGTCCAGGAATACACCTCTCCTTTTTGTTTTTGGAACAAATTTTACGTTGAGCAAAGCATCTTTGTACAAGAAACAGCAGCAATGAAATATTGGACATTAATAACGAACAGTTTCTTTTTTAATTTCAAAATGTAAAATTTAGAAGCCTTGTTTTAATGTAAGACTCTTACCTTGGGCACCTTTTCTTAATTTATTTTATTTTAGCGTTTTAACAAAAAAATCCAGAGAAATAGACCTTTGTATACAAAGTTGAACAATTGTTAAATTATAATTTGATGCCCCACCATTTTAATTGCAGCAGACGTATTAATCTCTATACGGGTTGCCCTTGTAACAGAGATTCCTTGTTTCCTTTTCACAGAAATGAATATTTTTGAAAGGTAAATTATATTTATTGATTGTGTCAGGAGTCCTTGTATAAATTGTTTAAACCCTTTGTGATCCGCTGCTGTATTTACACACATGATTTTACTCTATTGTGTCCAGCTCAATTTTGAGTCTTTTTATGTAAATACCTCATTGGATGTATTGCTACATCTAGTCTTTTGTTCTTTTATTGAACCTCTTCATCATTAATGTATGTTTTCAACATCGTTCTGAGAAACAGCTCTTGATGTATTGCATGACATTTGACTCTGAAAGCGGGTTGTTCCAGTATTTTGCTGCTAATGTCCAAAAAAAAGGAAAAAGAGTTATGTAGTTTACGGTCATAATAAAAAGGAGGAAAGTTCCTACAACGACTTCTATTTTTATGGTACCAAGGGATATGGCATAATTTACATTCTTAAAGGGGTTGTCCGCATTATTTTATATATTAAGGTAAACTGCCGGGGCCCTGAGAGAATAAGGCCCCTTTCACACGTCCGTGAAACACGGTCCATGAGATACCGGACTGGCATCCTGCTGGGTGCAAGAGCGCACCGCGTCATTGGTTGCTATGACGTTGTGCGCTTCGTGACGCCGCTGTTGTACAGTAATACACTCGTATAGATCATACGGGTGCATTGATGTACAGCAGCGGCGGCACGGCGTCATAGCAACCAATGATGCCGTGCGCTCCTGCACTCAGCAGGATGCCAGTCCGGTATCTCACGTGACGTGTGAAAGGGGGCCTAATTGAAAGCACTTCTGCTCAAATTTCGGTTCCAGTGCTGCCACACCGTCCTACCGCAGTGATTAGCTCCTGCAGTGTCCTGGATGTCATCAATGCAGCCAAAACAGTAAGTCACTGGCTAGCCAGGGAAGAGGAATGAGTGGTAGCGCTGGATTGGGATTGGAAAGGTGTGTAAATGCCTTTATTATTTTATTAGAGCCCAGGAAGTTTGTGTCAATAAAAAAACATGTGGGAAATCATGTTGAAAGAAGTAATTTATTGAAAATATTTTGTCGAGATCACTTACATTGGTGGTAGTGGTAACGCCCCCTATTTTTTTTTTTTTTTTACTCACTGATACCGGTGTCTACATAGTATAAGATAGAAGATACTGCAGCACTCTGTCTTTTAAAATATTCCCTTATTTATTTCACCAGACAAGCAACGTTTTGACTCTTTTGGAGCTTGAAAAAGACTCATAGAGTCGAAACGTCGCTTGTTTGGTGAAATAATTACGGGAATATTTTGAAAGACAAAGAGTGCTGCAGTATCTTCTGTCTTATGCCATTTGGGAGCCCAGCAGGACGGGACTGAACACTGCTGGTACCGCCACTACAAGGTTCCTCTGGAGGATTCCAGTGAGTAGTGCTGTCTTATCTTCTTATATAGTGACACAAGTTGTGGTGGACAGTTTGTCTTGGTCTGATAGCTCAGGCTCAGGACTATGCATTGATCCAGTATAGGTGATCCTTTTCTACTTGTCAGAGGGGGCGCTGAGCATGTGAAGTAGTACTCTCCTCCTCTGACAAATAGAGAAGCATCATTACACTGGATTAGTGTGCAGCCCTGAGCCGGAGCTAGCAGACAAAGACAAATGGTGCTTGTGTATCCACCTCAGCTTCATTAGGTGGACACAGCTAAAAAAAGGTGGCAAAGTATGTTTAATATATTTTAAGAGACTGATCATTTAACATGCTCCAAATGTAACTTTCAGTCTTAGAAAGTCCTGCATTGATTAATATATCCTTTAAAGAGTTACCGTACTCTGAGACTAATGGCATATCTACAGGATCGGTCATAAATATCTAATAGATGCTGAGATACTCTGGGATCCATATTGATGTGGTGAACGGGTGCACAACGTTCATGTAAATGTATTTCGTAAACCACTACGGCCACCTCTTCATTTACCCTGTTCAACATATAGACTAAAATATACATACATTTCTGGTCAGAAAAGTGTCAGTGTTATCAAGCGACATCAATTAAAGAAACCGTGCACTTAACAGTAATGGGGATTTGAGAGTGTAGTTTTACAGAATATTATGCCAATGTGTATATGGAGCTGTTATGAGAGCAATTTTTGAGTGGAAGCTGTTTAAGCTGAAAAGGAGAGACCAACTCCATATTAATAGATATAGATTTAGAATGGGATGTCATAAAAGCTTGATTTGGTGTCCCAATACTTTAGTCCATGTTATGTGTCTCTACCATTCTACAACCAGTTGGATGTCTTTGCTAGAAGATTTTGTGGAGGGACTCTACCGTGAGCCTAAAACTCTATTTCTAAGCTTTGGGTGATGCTGGCTAATCAACTTTAGCCCATATTTACTAATGTATCTTCTCCAAAAACCTGTCTTAATGGCGCATATAGAGTTTCTACACTTTTTTTCCCCCAACATGCTTGAAAAGGGATGGTGCTTAACTGAAAGTGGATGGAGCTCAACTCGGAGAGAAGCATGGCCTAAGATGCGCTATTTTGGAGAAATTCAAGGATAACAAAATAAGTGCTCATGCACACGAACGTATTTTCTTTCTGTGTCCGTTTGTTTTTTTTGCGGACCGTATACGGAACCATTCATTTCAATGGGTCCGCAAAAAAAATGGAAGGTACTCCGTGTGCATTCCGTATTTCTGTTCCGCAAAAAAAATAGAACATGTCCTAGGATAGTACTGTTCTATTAGGGGCCAACTGTTCTGTTCCGCAAAATACGGAATGCACATGGACGTCATCCGTATTTTTTGTGGACCGCAAAATACATACGGTCATGTGCATGAGGCCTAACTCAAAATAAGTCAACCAATGGTTACAGTCATGGAAAAGTGTCTATCCCTGCACCACATTTATCATCCAGCCTGAGCTACAAAATGAAAGTGCATAAGTCCCGAAGTAAATGGAATAATACATATTTATTATAGAAAAATAGACAAATAAAAAAAAAAAAGTTATACCTGCCAGAAAATGGTGATGTGAAGAAAAATGTAGATTTTTTATTTTTTTCCTTCACCCATGACAGCACCATAGAGAGAGATGGATCCGCCCCCACAACTGGACAGGAAGCCCCAGAGCAATCAAAAAGGGAACACCCACTTCCTCCCTCAGTATGGTTTCCTGTCCTCTGGACAGAGGAGCCTGGAGTATGCAGCCTCCAGGGCTGTGAAACAAGGAACACCTTATGAACTTGGGTTATACAGCAAATATTTGTGTTGTGTGGTTGGTATGAATCTGGTGCCTTCAGCATGATTGTTGGGTTTAAATATGTGTCGGGCTTCAGGGCCTGCTTGACTGCCTCTTGGCTTTTGGGGGAAGGTCTGATGGCTTTGGGGCCTGGTTGGTTGCCTACAGGCTTCAGGCCTAATGCTTTTGATCTTACGTTGGTTTCATTGAATTCTGATGCCCTGTGCATGCTTGGCTGTATGCTTGTCTGGCTGAACATTTTTGCATCTATGCCGGCTTTGTTGAACGCCTGGTTGGCGCTCCACCTTTGCATCTATGCTTGCTTAGCTGAATGTCTTGCATCTATACCTGCTTTGTTGAAAGCCTGGTCTGCTGAGCGCCTGTGTATTTATGCCTGGTTGGTTGAACACTTGTGCGTCCATGCTGGGTCAGCTGACTGCCTTTGAGTCTGTGCCTGTTTAGCAGGCTGTCTGCCTTTGACATATACACAGAAGAAAAAGTTCCAACATCCAGGATAAAATGTTGCCAACTTCTTTATTAAACTTCGGTTACAATCCAATTAAACAGACATGATCTCCCTCCACCGCTCGGTTAACCAGGTTATGAGTAAGAACCTGGCTGGTTTAAAACATGTTAACCGAGCGGTGGAGGGAGATCATGTCTGTTTAATTGGATTGTAACCGAAGTTTAATAAAGAAGTTGGCAACATTTTATCCTGATGCTGGAACTTTTTCTTCTGTGTATAGGACAATACAAGGACTTGTCTGGTCTGTTCCGTGCAGAGGGAATTTTATGGTGAGCTGTATTACATTTCTTTATTTGGCTGAATCTGTGCCTGTTTAGCAGGCTTGGCTGCTTTTGAGTATATGCCTGGCTGGCTGGTTACCTCTTTGGGTCCATGCCTAAAAAATTATGGCTGCCTGGGAGCCTGGGCCTTTCTGGTTCACTGCCTTGAGCCTGTGATAATAAAAAATTTAAAAAAGCAGTCTTTGTGGCAGGGTGACTATTTTCGTGGCCTTGTGTTCCTATGGAGCTGATTGCTTCTATATTATGCTTGCCTGGGATGACTGCTCCTCCAGCTTTGCATTGTAGCTGGCTGCTTCTGTTGCTGGGCGTATCTAGTGCAGCTGTGTTTGTTCAGCTGTTTACTTTGCATGGGCCGTGTCTGCATGGTTGGCGGATTTAAGGTATAATGTTGAAATTCCTAGATTAGCTTGTTTATTGTTCCCACTTTTGGGGGTCTTCATAACTTAAAGGGGTTCTGCACTTTGTTTTAACTGATGATCTATCTAGCTGTTTGAGAAGGCAGCGGCGCTCCAGGAGCGCCGCGGCCTTCTCACTGTTTACCGCTGGCCCAGTGACTTCACGACTAGTATCAACTAGCGTGGGCGAGGCTAAGCTCTGTTCACTTGAATGGAGCTTAGCCCCGCCCACGCTAGTTGATACTGGTCGTGACGTCAGTGGGCCGGCGGTAAACAGTGAGAAGGCCACGGCGCTACTGGAGCGCCGCTGCCTTCTCAAACAGCTGATCGGCGGGGGTCCCGGGTTTTGGACCTCTGCCGATCAGAAGCTGATGATCTATACAGAGGATAGATCATCAGTTAAAACAAAGTGCAGAACCCCTTAAGATTACTTTTCAAGCACGTCCCTCCCGAGGGGTGTTTTTTTATCTCTGGTATTTGATCTCTCTATGGTGCTGTCATGGGTGAAGGGAATAATGATAATTACACTTACCGGTAATTGGATTTTCCAGAACCCATGACAGCACCCCTCTAATTCCCTCCCTGGTGCTTATGGTTGATGAGAACTGTTCTGTCTTTCAAGTAAAAAGAAAAAGGAAGAATGAGGTTATAGGAATTCTATTTTGTACGCCTCCTACTGATCTACTCTGGAATCAACACTGAGGAAGGAAGTGGGTGTTCCCTTTTTGATTGCTCTGGGGCTTCCTGTCCAATTGTGGGGGCGGAGGGAGTAAGGCAGGCTCTAATAGTCTACTTATAAAGTACATGGCAGATTTCCTTTGCATCCTGGTTCCTGTAGAACAGGACTAGCTCTGAGAGAATCTCCTATGGTTTCTTTTGCCTCATCAGGGGACTTGTCTGCATCGATTCGGTCTCTGAGCAGAACACCAGGCTGTCTTCCATCATACAGTAGTATCTGGGTGGTCAGAGACAAATGTCCACTGGGGGTCGCCTCCTCCGGGCTTTCTGTGAGCTGGCGTCCCATGATTGGTTCCCCCCTTTAGTGAATCCTTTGTGGAACCCCTCTGGTTGTACTTCCACTGTGGTACGCCAGTTTGCTGACTCTCCAGTGTGTATTGGTGCCCTCGCCAGGCCATTAGCACGCCGGCGCGCCTGTGTGGTGTACCAGGTACGTACGCCTTCCCCCTCTGGGGGTGGATTTCCTACCGATTCTAGATGTATCAGTGTGGCCTGGCATCAGGCTGCTCCTTGCAGACCTTTCTGGTTGCTAGTTTTCCATTTTCAGCCAGGGTGACTGCACTATCACAGGGGCTCTATTCGCAGTTCCTGTCGCCACTACACCATCCCAGGTCTAGTGTGTACCACATAGCTGTTTCTCTCCCTCATCAAGTGAGTTTTTCCTACCTTCTCCAGCCCTGTGCCCTGTTTTACAAACTGTGGTCGATCAACCCTTGCACGGCTCTTTCTGGGCTTTCTGTGGGCTGGTGTCGGGCTGCTCCTTCTTCTAGGTACCATCACCCATCCTTCCTGGTCCCAGCATGCTCCTGGAAACCTATTTCTATCCCACTCCAGTGGTGTACTTGTACCATCTATGGGTATTGTTGTTCAATCTCTTTTTATTAAGGACAAGAATAGGTTGTGAATGCAAAGGTATACAACCACAAGACATAGCAATATACCAATTCTGGAATTTACAGTACAAGGATACTGAAAATGGTTGTGTGTATAGCAAATATAGGCGGTCCAACAGTAAAGTGACACAATTCGCAAATAGATATACACCTACTCTAGAAGAGAGCAAGAACACCGGGGAACATATACACAAACAGACAGAAACAAAGGGGAAGAGAAGGGGAAGTGCCTAAACCCATCAGAATAAGTAGTATTATGCATTGCTAGAAATGCTGCCCAACCACGTATGATAAGACTGGGAAACCTTTTAAAGCGCAACCAAGGAGACCAAATCTTAAGATATTTAGCCTCCTGACCCCCATCCTCAGCAATGAGCTCCTCCATTCTATGTATCTTTTCAAATGTGTTAAGCCACTCCTCAAAGCGCAGTGTCTCTGTAGATTTCCAGTGTCTAGGGATAACCAGGCGAGCTGCCTGTACGAAAAATGTCAGGAGACCCACCTTCAGGGATGAGATGGAGCCAGGGAACATGGACAATAATGCGCCCTCCGGTGTCCACCTTGCGGTGTTACCGCTGACTAGACAGCTCATTAATTTTCCCCCAAAATGGGGATATGCCACCAAACGTTTTCCATAGTACCTTTCTCTCTCTCTCACAACGCCAACAGATATCTGGGCATGTGGGGTAGAAAGAATGCAACAGAACAGGGGTTCTGTACCATCTGGAGAGAATCTTAAAGTTCTTTTCTTGCAAGCTACAACTGACAGACGATTTGTGAGACAGTGTGAGCGCCCTCTCCCATTGGTCGGAAGAGAAGGATTTACCTAACTCTCTCTCCCATGCCCCCACATATGGCAGGGACGAGAGAGGTCCCCCCCTCTCCTGGAGTAGCCCGTAAACCAGAGACACTAAATGTGTGGGTGGTGTATTCTGGATGCAAAGAGACTCGAAGGCGGTAAGATCCCTAGATAAGTTTTCTAAGGGGCCTAGTGTTTGTAGGAACTTCTTTATGCTGTGATATTGTAACCACGCCCCCTCCGTAGGCTGGGTCAACAAGTGAATCTAAAGGTCTAATGGCCCCACCAGCTATTAACTGTCTAACCTGTGGGTTATCCTCTTTTCGGAGCCCTAGCACCCTCTGGGTGCCCTCCCCCAAGGGGAATCCTGGATTGTTAAATATGGGAATCGGCGGCCCCGGAAAAGTGGTAAGCCCTAGAGCCACCGCGTGCTTATCCCAGACTTTCAGAACGCCTGCCGTTATGAAGGTGAGCTTCGAAGGCCTAAGGGTTCTGGCCAGCCAGATCAAATTTTGGGTTGGAAATCCCATTTCCATCCGTTCGAGCTGAACCCACCTCTTAGAAGAGCCACTATTGAACCAGTCTAAGATGTACGAGAAAATTGCAGCTTTGTGGTAGTTGGAGAGATCAGGGACCCCCATTCCCCCTTTAAGCTTATGACGAACCAGAAAGCGCATACCTAATCTAGGGGAGGAACCCGCCCAAATAAATTTAGGAACAGTGATCTGAAGGTCTTAAAGAAACCACAAGGTAAGGGCATCGGTATGGTGCGAAATAGATATAGAATCCGAGGGAGGATGTTCATTTTGATCGCATGAATTCTCCCAAACCACGACAACGGTAGTTGCCTCCAAGCCTTCAGATCCCTTCGGACCTCCTCTAACAAGGGAGTGAAATTAAGTGGAAAAACATCTGTCAAGCGTGAGGGGATAGACGTACCTAGGTATGTGAGGTGACTGGAGGACCATCTAAATGGAAATGAGGACTGTAGGTCGCGTACCAGGGACTCAGGAAGGTTGATGTTTAGCATCGCAGACTTATGTAGGTTGACCTTAAAACTGAGGTCTCCAAAGAGTGCAAACTCTTTCAAAACGTTAGGAAGACTGACCCTCGGGTCTAAGCAGAAGATTAGAAGGTCGTCCGCATATACGGCGATCTTGGATATCCATCTATGGGTATTGTATCTGTCAACCATCCCAGTTACGGTATCCTGGGCATGGTTTTTTTCTCGGTGGCATGCTGCATTATTTAACAAGACCTCTTGGCCTTGATATGCTCCAGGCAACCACATTTCCTCCACCTTGGGCTATTGTCAGCTATTATACTAGGTGTGTTCTTTGACATCCCTAGGGTGTACCCCATTTGTTGTTGGGGTATTCGCACTGTTGTTGCTATCTTTCGGTCGCGTCCCCCAATCCTGGGGGAGTATCTGGATTATCTTCGGATGCTCTACACGACAGGGGTTCGCCGGGATGCGAGCACCAGTTGCTGCTGCAGTTCTCAGGTCATCAATGGACGTCCTCTCTGACAGGGTAGTGGAATGACTAGGTGCGGTGAGCTTTCCACTGATGACTCCCGTATCGTGTTTAGGCCCTTTGTTTTTTCCATATTCAGGCATCCTCTGTACTCCCTTATGTTTTCAGAGTAGTTGACATTCCTTTTACTTGGCTTTGCATTTCTTGTAATTCCCGGCCAAATCCCTTTTCCCCTCCGGGGGGGTTTTCGCTGAGTTCGGCCGTTAGCTGGTTTCTACATGTCAGTGTAGCCCCTTCCGGCTTCCGCTGGCAAATCGAACATCCTTTTCTGCTTATGGGTGTCCGCAATTCTTGACGACAGCCAGGATATGGTACAGTCTCCACACTTAGCATAGTTAGTTAACCATGGCTGACATTCTTTTTCTATAGTTCCTTCCTGTCATATATCTTCTATATGAAAAAGAATCTTCATATAAAAGAGAGGATAAAAAAATATAAAAATATATTATCCTTCAGGCGGACATAAAAAAACGCCTCTAAGTTCTTTTATCAAGTATCTTAATTTGATTTGTGCAAGCAGTGAAACAAAGGAACAATTGTATGTGCAAAAATATATTGTGCAAGCAGTGAAACAAAGGAACAATTGTATGTGCAAAAATATATTTGTTTATTATAAAAACAAAGAATATAAAACAATACAACTGCAAAACAAATGATGAAGTTACAACGTAACATCCGAAATGTACCACACGGTGGTGTTAACACACCCCTATCTGATCAGCACAGTATGATTTATTGATACATGACAACCAGTGTCATACTTTTAACAAACGGACTCATGGTCCAAGAATCCAGACAGATCCTGATGCACCCCCTGTCTTTGTCAAACAATACCGACTTCCGCTGGCGGCTTACGAGTCCCTATCGGAAATCGTCAAAAACCTGGAGAAGAGGGGCATCATCCGTCCTATACATAGCTCGTTCAACCATCCTATACTTGGAGTCCTCAAACCCAACGGTCAATTTCATCTTTGCTCGGACCTAAGACAATTAAACAAACGTGTTTACATGTCCGGATGGCCCGTGCCATACATTGACCAGTGTTTGGCGCAAATTCAAGGATCCAAAATTTTCACCGCCCTTGACTGTGCACAAGGATATTGGACGATTAAAGTGGACGAAAGGGATCAGTACAAACTGGCCTTTACATTTGGAAAGACACAATATGCATGGACCCGACTGCCCTTCGGGTACATAAATGCGGGCCATGAATTTGCTGTGTTCATGCATAAGGCAATGCCTGATGCCACTGAATGAGGTACCTTATCCTATGTGGATGACATCCTAATCAAAAGCACAACTTTTGAGGAACACATTGTAGAACTGAAGCATGTACTAACCCAACTTAGAAAAGCTGGTGTGAAACTTTCTTTGCAGAAGGCTCAATGGTGTCGTGCCAAGGTAAATTTCTTAGGTCATGAAATCACTGCTGATGGAATCAACCCACAGAAGAAGGTGGAAGCAGTGATCAACACCAAATCACCTACCAATCTCAAGGAGTTGAGATCCTTCTTGGGCATGATGAACTATTCCCGTAAGTTTATAGATAATTATGCCGAAATTACGAAACCTCTTTTGCAGTTGCTGAAGAAAGGAGTGAAATGGGAATGGAGTGAGCGTCATGAGCAAGCTGTGAATGAACTCAAGGCCAAGCTTGTCCAGGCCCCATGCCTTGCATATCCAGAGGGTGGAAAACCTTTCTTCGTGGAAACAGGTTTTACTGACAAAAGCATGAGTGCAGTCCTTTTCCAGAAAAAGGAAAACCTGAACAAGATCATCGCCTATGCCAGCAAATCCTTATCACCGGTTGAGGTAAAATTCAACAGTTGTGAGAAAGCATTACTGTCAACTGTGTGGGCTTTACAATATTTCAGGAGCTTCATTCAAGGTGAAAAGATCATTGTGGAAACTGCACATCAACCACTGCAATATTTGCAAAGTGACAGGATCAAGGATGGAAATCTGTCAAACAGCAGGATAACCGCCTGGACGATGTCCTTAATGGGATGGCCATTGGAGATCAGGTATAAACAAAATAATAAGAACCCAGTTGCTCAAGGATTAGCTGAACTACATGAATTGTTCCAATGCAGAACAGGGAGGTAAGTCACCAGAAAATGATTTCTTGGAGGAACAATCATCGTCCCCATATAAATCTTATGAAGAGGAGTACTGCAAATCATTACCATATGTATATGTAGACGGCTGTTCTTTCCATACGGATGTAGGAAATGAGCGTACATTGGTTGCAGGTGTCTGAATTGCATGGAATAATATATTCCCGGACATATCCGTCGGATACAAAATTGGCCCCAAAAGTAGCAAAGTCGCAGAACTCACTGCTGTGTATAAAGCCGTACAAATGGCTATCGAATATGATATTAAAGAGTTTTCCATAATCACAGATTCTGATTATATTCGTAATAGCTTTGTGGAGTATTTCCCCGGATGGAAAAGATCCAACATGATGAGAAGTAATAACAAGCCAGTCAAGCATGGTAAGATGTTTTGTAAAATCGATGAGATGGTTATTACCCACAGTCTTACAATTTACTGGAAGAAGGTAAAGGGTCATTCAAAATATCCAGGTATGGACAAGGAAGGAAATGACCTAGCAGACTCCCTCGCTAAACAAGCAGCCATCAATGGAGAAGTTTTGGATGTGGATGATCTCATGGGAACTATTCAAGTGGATGCAACAACAAGAAGTCAGGCCCAAAAAGGAACTTAAGCCAATGTTTTGCAATGGAGTCAAGAGTCCCCTAGTGAGGATCTCATCATGAGCCAAAAGGGGGATCCAATTATTGGTGTTTTTTATAAACACATTGAAGATCCACAGAATTGTCCCATAAATACGGAAGATTGCGATGGCAAAGAGGAGCTGCGGATTTTGATGAAGGGTAAGTGCCAATTCTCGTTGCAGGATGGATTGTTAATTAGGACCTCGAAGAATGGTATCGCGCAATGGGTAGTGCCCGCAACATACCGAGGTTTGATGCTACAACACGCCTATGATGCCCCGACAGCTGGTCACCGAGGTGAGAAGTTGACATACGAATTGTTACGGGACTACGCTTATTGGCCACATATGTTGCAAGATGTTCGCACGTATTGTCAAGGATGTCTAATCTGTCCTCAATTCCAGCCACAGACACCCACTCATCGAGCGCCGCTGATGAAAAGGGGGATGTCCATGCCATGGTCAGACATCCAAATTGATTTCATTGGACCAGTAACAACCTCGTCAAGAGGCAACAGATACATGTTAACCGTGACTTGCTTGTTCACAAAATGGGTGGAATGTTTGCCTTGTAAAACATGCAGTTGAAGCGTATGTGCATCTCTTCTCATTAACCACGTATTTTCCAGGTTTGGTCTTCCCCAACGCATCGAGTCCGATCGTGGAAGTCATTTCACTAGTGAGGTGATGACAAAGATGTGGGAGATACTGGGGGTAAAAAGGAAGCTACATATAGCTTATCGGCCAGCCTCTAGTGGTGGAGTGGAACGCTACAACCAATCCATTGTAAACATTCTAAAAAAGTTTGTCAATGAATCCGGTAAGGACTGGGATGTCAAATTGCCTTTGGTTCTTATGGCCATCAGAGCCACCCCAAGCGCAGCAACCAAACTTTCTCCCTTCGAAATGATCACAGGCAGGAGGATGGTGTTACCCCAACATTTGCTATACCGGACGACAGACCACAATCTAATAAATGCTACAACATCTCATCAATATGTGGAAAATCTACGCAAGCACCTTCAGCATGCTTTTGCATTCGCCCAGAAGAATATAGAGAAAGCCGCAATAAGTGCTAAGACGTACTACGATCTGAAGACTACACAGAAGGAATATCAAATTTCCGATCAGGTTTATCTCTATAACTTTGCTCGGGATCAAGTGAAGGAGAGAAAGTTCTTACCTTCCTGGAAAGGACCTTATGTCATCACTGACAAGTTGTCACCCGTGGTCTACAAGATAAAAATCCCTAAGGGGGATGAATTTGGAGAAAAATGGGTGCACATTAACCAGTTACGTGTTTGTCATCCTAGCTCACGACTTCGCGAGATAGAAGGAGTTGGATGAAGAGAGGTGAAAAGATTTTACGGTTCCAGCTAAAGACGGAAACCAGGATTGGTATTGTATGAACAAACATGTATACTAACCATCCTCATGTGTGTTTCCTTCATAACAAAACATCTCTTAACTTCTCTCTAAAAAAAACCTGAGAACTTGTTCTGTTCAAGAAAAGAACCTATGCCAATCAAAGATACATGATAGCATTAACTCTTTTCTTGCAGGATAAAAAGTGAAAGATGTATGTATTCATATGTGTCGTACAATTTTATAGGTACAAGATGCCGACTAAGATGATCGCCATCGTTTATATCATCCTAATCTTGGGAAAGGAGTTCCACGCTGAGCCGATTGCTGTGCCAGGCCCTTCATCCGGGATCATGCTGCAGGATACCGCAGGATTCATATTGACGAACAAGAGGATCCTATCCCAAAAGATCTACATCAGTCTGGATCCACGCGTATTCGTTGAAAGACAATTCAACGTGTCCGAGATCATGTCGCCGGAAATCCAAGCCTGGTACCAGACGCACATCGGATATTCCCAAGAACGGATTACGCAAATCCTGGAGCAAGCAAGAAAGACCTTGACCAGAGAGCCGTTTTCTACAAACCAGAGACCAAAGCGATTCATTTCTGCAATCGTAGCCGCTATAATTTTTAGCGTAATAGGCGCTGTCATTGCCACAGGTGTAACAGTTGCCAATTCCATCTCTATCAAAACATTGGAACTTGAAATTGGTTCATTGAAAAGGAACCTAATAAACATTCATGCGGAGATGGAGAAGCAGAACAAACATTTATCAAACTTATATACTGTTTTGCAGGATCCTGGGACGGTTGAATTTATTGACCATCCAAGTGGTGCGTTGGATAAGATTCTTCAAAAAGATTTTGGCCAAGTTATGGTACAAAAAAGGTTCACGCACCCAACCTTTAGAAGAAG
Source organism: Bufo bufo (assembly GCF_905171765.1). Classification (NCBI taxonomy): domain Eukaryota; kingdom Metazoa; phylum Chordata; class Amphibia; order Anura; family Bufonidae; genus Bufo; species Bufo bufo. Next base: position 328,005,715 of record NC_053390.1, read on the forward strand.
ACATATGAAAAGCCCTTTTATGCATTCCAAACACATTCACACGTTATGGAACATTTTGGAATGAAGGGGGATTTGTTGTGCATTTTTATACCGATACAATATTATCTAATGACATTATAATCAAAATAAATGCTCATCTCATTGCCTTTAAGAATAAGATCAGCCTGAACCAAAGTTATACTATGTGGCTGAGGAAGCCAAGATAAGTTCATGGCAAGTTCAGTTTATATGAAAAAATAATAATTGTTGAACATAAATGGACATTGTATTTAAAAAGTTATTACTAAAGATATGAGACCATCTGGTAAGGAGTATGCCAACTCCCTACAACATGTCTGTCTGGAGGGAACATGGTTACTTGATAAGGACTCATGTCCTTGGAGCACACCTGCTGTATGAGGTTCAATTTATATATTTATAATTATATTATATATATCTTTGCATGGTATATTTAGTTTACCACATATGTTAATCAATAATTCATATAATGTGTTATCTATGTGTAACAATGTATCGAATTATATATATGTCATACTATGTATTTACCATTTAGAAGGTATTATAGAAGATACAAAAACAAGTAAGTTTAAGTTAATTGGATTCCAAAACAGTAGTTATTCATGGATGTAGATAAATGAAATGTACAAGTTCCGATGCCAAGCATCAACCTATATTTCAAAAAGATAGGAGAAGACAGTCAACTCCAACAAGTCCAGGATATAGGTAATTAAAAGTGTAAGGAAAAGACCTTCCTCAGTGATTTATATGGAAAGGTCAAAGAGGTCCTGAGAACGTATTATTAGATATTTAATTTTAATGCTTAAAAGTTGTGATGTTCACCTACAGTACCGCAGTGCCATCTGGAGGCAGATGGGCAACATTATATTATTTCATTATTTGCTCTATACCATTTTAGGAGTTGAGATAACGTCATGAGGTTATTAGCATGCGAATACACCCACCCTACCTGATTGGGAATCCATAATCTAAAGGGGATGATTCTTAGATAAGGGGGGGAATAATTACTCGTGTGCGGAGTAGCATGAGGGGTTAGCAAGAGAAAAAAAAAAGAGCTAGAGAAAAAGATCCATATATCCATTGATCCATCCATTCATTCAATAAAAAAGAAAAACTTTACCAGAAGAAACTTGGATTATTCTTTTTGGATTACTAGGAAAGTTCCTCAGAACTGGTCCCATCTGAACTCTGTCTACCTTTGACCCGGTAACGTATATTTTGCCTACTACTCGTGATATTAATAGGATATTTCTCTCGGTATATAGCCAAGAGTTCCCATACTGTGGGAATATATAGTGTTAGGTGCCTCCATAATGCTGATTATTCTCTTAGCAAAGATGCATATTGTTAATGGAAGATCTGACATTATTTGAAAAAGAGGACTAAAACCTTGGAAAGTTATTTTCCTTAGTCTGGTTGCCGAGTTGAATATTATATCATATTAATATCATATATTTTTGATTGGTCATAGGAAAACAGAGTCAAGGGATAACAGTTAATTTTCCTGTAAATCCGTGTTTTATTGTTATAGCCTGTTTTGATAACAGAAGATCCTAAGTTTCTCTTGGTACATGAGTCCGTTTGTTAAAAGTATGACACTGGTTGTCATGTATCAATAAATCATACTGTGCTGATCAGATAGGGGTGTGTTAACACCACCGTGTGGTACATTTCGGATGTTACGTTGTAACTTCATCATTTGTTTTGCAGTTGTATTGTTTTATATTCTTTGTTTTTATAATAAACAAATATATTTTTGCACATACAATTGTTCCTTTGTTTCACTGCTTGCACAAATCAAATTAAGATACTTGATAAAAGAACTTAGAGGCGTTTTTTTATGTCCGCCTGAAGGATAATATATTTTTATATTTTTTTATCCTCTTTTATATGAAGATTCTTTTTCATATAGAAGATATATGACATTCCGCGGGCCCCTTTCGGGGTTTGCTCCTGCTTGGGGTCCCTGCTACGATTGTCGCTGGTCCATCTAGCTTCATGTCATTTTGACAGCCAGCTATTGTTCTGTGGGCCCTCCCGTGGGCCACTCTTGGGTTTCTTCTGAGTTATTTTACTTGGGATCCCTGCTCCTATGATCGCAGGTCCGTCTGCTGGCCGATTCCCTCTGGGGAAGCTACTCTTGGCATCTCTATATGCTCTGTATAGGAGCCGTTTCTTTGGACCCAGTTTAATTCTTTTTCTCTCCTGTGTCCCTATAGGCTTCTTTCCTTCTTGGGTTTCTAGCCTCTCCTTCTATCCTCAGTTTCAGGTCCCAGTTCTTCTCCTCTACTCCAATAGCCTTCTGGCGAGTATGCCTCTACTCGTATTTCCAGCGCTTGTGACTAGTCGCGTTTTTCCTGGCCCTTCTTGTGGTCAGGGTTCCCTCTGGCCTTATATTCCTGTTTTCCTGGGGATTGATTCTCCTCTCATTTTTTTTCTGAAAGCATGCCTTCATGTGCCCTAGTCTTAGCCATTGTCATGTTTTTTCCTCCTTCCCAAGGGGGTGGCTGCATTCTGGGTGGGATAGGGTCCCACCTTCCCCTTCTCATCGGGTGTTTCTCTCCTCTCACCTGTTTCAGGTGTAAGCAGGCTTGTTCTCTTCCTATGGTGACTGTTGCGATTTCCTTCTTCGGAGCATTCAGCCACTTGTGCTTCCATCCTGGCATCTGCTTCTGAGCCTTCCCTCTGCATTTGCCATGGCAGGGCATGTCCTTGGTCTGTGACCATTCGGAGCGGTTTTCCTTGCCAAGCCCTTTTTTCTGGCTGAGTTCCTTTGGTTTCTCGGCCTTCCGGAATTGACTTCCCTTTCTACTGGGTGTTCATCAGGGCCTTCCTTTTGCTTGCCCTCAAGGAGGTTGTTTTCCTTGGGTGAGGACTTCTGTCTTTTCCCAGTTATTTTCTCCTCAGACAGGTTCCCTGGCTTGCCCTTGCGGACCATCATATCTTCTTGCTGGATCTGTTTTCTTCTAGATCCTCCTCCTGGAGCTGTGGTGGCTGGCCTCCAGCGTTCCGGCTGTGGTGGGGCTGTGGCTCCTGGGGTCAGGGCCGTCTTTACCAAGGGGCAAAAGGGGCAGCTGCCCCGGGCCCAGTTGCTCCTGGGGGGCCCAAGGCAGCTGCCTCTTGAGCCCTGCTAGCCACTGCCCCGGGTGTCAGGCTGTCAGCTCTACCAGGATTCCAGGCATCATGATCGTACTGTGATTTAGGACCTTAATGACATCATCACCATGTGACCAGTAACCTAGCAATTACTGGTCACATGGCTATGAGGTCATCACAGGTCCTGTGGAGTGTTGCAGAAGTTAACTGTGGAGCTTTTTTGTGTGAACATTACATCAGAAAAAGGTGACCGGGGCTGTTATGTTAATCTACTGTATAGTGGGGTGCTGTATACTGTGTGGTGGGCTGTATACTGTGTGGTGGGCTGTATACTGTGTGGTGGGCTGTATACTGTGTGGGGGGCCTGTATACTGTGTGGGGGGCCTGTATACTGTGTGGGGGGCCTGTATACTGTGTGGGGGGCCTGTATACTGTGTGGGGGCCTGTATACTGTGTGGTGGCCTGTATACTGTGTGGTGGCCTGTATACTGTGGGGGGGGCTGTATACTGTGTGGGGGGGGGCTGTATACTGTGGGGGGGGGTGTATACTGGGGGGGGGGTGTATACTGTGGGGGGGGGGGTGTATACTGTGGGGGGGGGGGGTGTATACTGTGGGGGGGGGCTGTATACTGTGGGGGGGGGGGCTGTATACTGGGTGGGGGGCTGTATACTGTGGGGGGTGGGGGCCTGTATACTGTGGGGGGCTGTATAGTGTGGGGGGGCCTGTATAGTGTGGGGGGGGGGCTATACTGCTGTGCTGTATACTGTGGGGGTCTGTATAATGTATACTGAGGGTGCGGTATAGTGTGGAGTGCTATACTGCTGTACTGTATAGTGTGGGGGGCTGTATCGTGTATTGTTTGGGGTGCTGTATACTGTGAGGTGTTGTATACTGTGGGGTGCTGTATACTGTGGGCTGCTATACTGCTCTACTATATACTAGTGTGGGGGGCTGTATCGTGTATTGTTTGGGGTGCTGTATACTGTGAGGTGTTGTATACTGTGGGGTGCTGTATACTGTGGGCTGCTATACTGCTCTACTATATACTGAGGGTGCGGTATAGTGTGGAGTGCTATACTGCTGTACTGTATAGTGTGGGGGGCTGTATACTATAGGGTGCTATACTGCATACTGTGGGTTGCTGTATACTATAGGGTGCTATACTGCATACTGTGGGGTGCTGGGGTGCACTGGAACACTAGGGTGAGCCGAGCCCTGGTCTCCTTCCTGCAGAGCGGTGCCTACTTCCAGCTGCCCAGAGCACTGACTCTGAGCCGCTGGAGTCTTCAGAACTGGAAGTATTTACAGTCATTCACTGGACTCTATCAGGTGTGTGGATTTTTTGTGTGTGTGTTGTGGTGGAGGGCGTGATTGCCTGCTAAGGTGTGGGAAAGCGGGATCCAGGGGGCCCAAGTAAATTTTTGCCCAGGGTCCAATCAATATTAAAGACGGCCCTGCCTGGGGTGCACACTTGCTTGGCTGTCTCTGAACTCACAGGAAATGGGTGGGGCATGCTGGGGGTCGCGGTTTTGCCGCAGCTGGTGTGTCGGGGGTTGGTCATCACCGTCCTTGGGCATATTTCTATATCTAGTCTGGCTAGGTCCCTGCCAACGATTGCTTTCCGGTGGTGATGTGCTCCTGTTTACCAATAGGAACAGGGTATCTTCTAGTTCCTCCCTCTGGCTCTCCAGTGGGCAGTTGTTCACCTCTGTTTCGCCGCAGGACATCTGCCCTGCTTCCTCTCCTTCAGGTTTTTCTTTTTCCCTAGCCTGGGTGTTTTCCCCTTGCCTTTTCTTTCATTTGGGATTTTCTCCCAGTCATTTTGTCCTGGGATTCTGGCAGGCTTCCACTGCGTATTCCTTGGGTTTTTTCCTGGTCCTGGAGCCTTTTGGCCCATTCCTTGTTTTCCTATCTCCTGTTGGGTCACATGGTTCTCTTGCACCTGTACACCCAACCGGTTGCATGGCTGTTCTTTTCCCACCCTCGGAAACTGCTTTAGGACATCCCATGGTGCTGTGTCCCCAAATGCCATTAACGAGAAAATTGGATTTTTGTACTTACTGTAAAATCCGTTTCTCGTTCAATGCATTGGGGACACAGATCCCACCCTCTGTTTTTACTTTCTCTCTCTGTCACCAGGCTATTCTCTTGTTCTTCCCCAGTTCAGGGCTTGTTGATTCTTTTGTTTCTATTTCTCTCTCCTACTGCTTTTGGTACAAACTGATTAGCCTAGTGGCTGTGGAGAGGGTATAGCCCACCTGCGTGGAGCCAACACTTTTCTTTTGCTAGTGTCAGCTGGGCATATACCCATGGTGCTGTGCAGGGCCGGTACAAGGCAGGGGCCGAAGGAGCGGGTGCCCTGGGCGCTACCATTTGCGGACAGGAGGGGGGCGCAGGTGAAGTGCCAGCAGCAGTGGCGTCGCCAGGGGGGGGCCAGAGGGGGCCACGGCGGCGGCCCCCCCTACATCATGCTGTGCCCCCCCAACTAAAATGACCCCCCCCCCAAGTGAGCAGCCGCCGCCGGGCACAGGGAGATGAGCGCTTCCATTGCGCTCATCTCCATTGTAAACTGTCTGTGCCAGTGGAGGTGCAGGGGAGGGAGAGGCGTGTCCCTTCCCTTTCCTCTGATAGGCTGCAGGCAGGCACCGAAGTGGAGGAGAGGCCCCGCCCCCTAATTACTCCTGTTTACCTTTCTAAAGCTAAAGGACCTTTGATGATGTCATCACAGGTCCTGTAAGGGAACTGCACAGTGTAAAGTGTAGTTCCCAGGTTAGAACAGTGCATCTGCCAGGACCTGTGATGACATCATCTTCAACATCACAGGTCCTGCAGAATCTAGCAAAGGAACTGCACCAAAAATGGTGTAGTTCCTAGGTTTCAAAGGTACATCTGCCAGGACCTGTGATGACATCATCACAGGTCCTTCAACCCCTAACAGCAAGTATTAAAAGTTCACAAGCAGCTCTGTATTGATCCATACAGACTGGAATGGAGAGGTAAGAGGAGGTCCTCCACTTTTCATCATTTACCCCCCCCCCCCCTCCATGCCCTGTTTTTACTCATTGCTCACTCATGTATACTACTTCAGACAGTTACCACTACCTCATGTACCTCACAGTGACTATAATGCATAACTGACCACATATTTCTATAAACACTGCATCTACAGTATTATACCTTCTATGTGTCACATCAATACACTGCTCTGTATATATATATATATATATATATATATATACACACACATACATGCACACACACTGCATATATTACACAGTATTATACATGCAATATGTACAGATATATAGTATATACCGCAGTGCACTGATATGTGAGGTATGAGGTATAATAGATGCTGTGTGTACAGATATCAGTACACTTCTGTATATACTATATATGTGAGGTACGAGGTATAATAGATGCAGTGTGTACAGATATATAGTATATACAGCAGTGTACTGATATGTGAGGTACGAGGTGTCAATACACTGCTGTATTTACTATATACCTGTACACACTGCATCTATTATACCTCGTACCTCACATATTACACTACTGTATATACTGTATACACTGCATATATTATACCCCGTACCTCACATATCAGTACACTGCTGTATATACTATATACCTGTACACACTGCATCTATTATACCCTGTACCTCACATATCAGAACACTAGGGAATATACTATATACCTGTACACACTGCATCTATTATACCGCGTACCTCACATAACTGTACACTGCTGTATATAATATACATCTGCATCTATTATACCTCTTTTGTGTGCCAGGGCTGTTTTGTAATCCCATTCCGGCCCTGATGGCATAAATTATAAAACGCAGCAGCAAGAATAGTTCATGGAACAAAGGGAGGGGCTATAAAAGGGGAATGGGGGCCCAATTTAGATTCCTGCTATGGGGCCCAGTGATTTTTATGTACGCCCCTGGCTGCAGGCACTAGGCCGGCAGCCTATCAGAGGCCGGCGCAATGACGTCATCGTGCCGCCTGAGCCTTACATTACAGCGTGGGACACAGGAAGAGGCTGCATCGCATCGCTGACACTTAGGTAAGTATAAGTGTTTTTTTTTTGGTTTTTTTTACAATAGTGTTACTGGCACATTGGGGGGGCTTATTACAAAACTGGCACATGATGATGGGGGGGACTTTATACTGGCACATGATGATGGGGGGGAACTTTATAGTGTCTGTGACTTTCAAAGTCCCACAGTCCTTTGTTCTATTGCTTTAAGTATATTCTTGTTTTGAAACAACATTGATTCTTTCTTAAAAACGGGGGGGGGGGGGGGGGGGGGGGGGGGGGGGGGGGGGGGGGGCGCAGTTTGCCATCTTCGCCCTGGGCACCAAATGGCCTTGTCCCAGCCCTGGTGCTGTGTCTCCCAATGCATTGAACAAGAAATGGATTTTACGGTAAGTACAAAAATCTATAAAAAAAAAAAATCTTCAGTTTTACCCCCAATTTTATTTTATTTTTTTACTGTTTTCCAATACAAGACATGGTAAAATAAATGGTGCCATTAAAAAATGCATATTGTATGGCTATGTAAATGAAAAATTAAAAATGTTATGGTTATTGGAATGTGGGAGGAGAAAATAGGCCCAATCTTAAAACCAGAATACCTCTAAGGCCTTATTCACACGTCCGTTGTTTCTTTCCTGATCTGTTCTGTTTTTTGCGGAACAGATCTGGACCCATTCATTTTCAATGGGTCCTGAAAAAAATCAGACAGCTCAATGTCTGATTTTTTTTTTCAGGACCCATTGAAAATGAATGGGTCCAGATCTGTTCCGCAAAAAACGGAACAGATCAGGAAAGAAACAACGGACGTGTGAATGGACCCTAAGGGTCCATTCACACGTCCGTAATTTGGGTCCGCATTCGTTCCGCAATTTGCGGACCCATTCACTTTCAATGGGGCTGGAACGGATGCAAATCCACATTTCCTGGATCCGCATCCGTTTTTTCGGGATCCGCATCAGTTTTTTCGGGATCAGTTTTTTCGGGATCCGCAATTTCATTCCTGGAAAAAATAGAACATGTCCTATTCTTGTCCACAATTGCGGACCAGAAAAGGCATTTTCTATTAGTGTCTGTGATGTGCGGATCCGCAAATTGCGGATCGCACATTGCAGGTGTCCGTGTTTTGCGGATCCGCAAAACACTTACGGACGTGTGAATGGACCCTAAGTCTGTATTCAGACATCACAGCCTTGGTGTGGCTTTTTGCGCTAGTTTTCTGTAATCGTAGAAATTCCACACCATTTTTGCTATGGTTTCAGAAAAACATGGCCAAACTGTATGAAGGAGACTTAAAAGGAAAAGCCCAGCAGCTCGCTTCTAAATTAGTGTAGGCCCTAAAGGGGGTCCAAACATATTAAAGATGACATGCTCAGACATGCATGTAATGTATGTTTCTAAACTTTTGAGAATGTATCTCTAGTAAAATGGAAAAAAACTACCCAACTGACCAGTTTACAGGCATCCCTACTGCCAGTATGGCCCCCAGAATTTCCAAAATGGTCTCAGGTGCTGCTATGAACAGAGTCTTTTCTAAGCTCCAGAAATGTAGTTTTTTTGTTTTTTGTTTTTTAATCAAGCAAACTGAAAATTGCATATTTCCTTTTGTCAGTTCTGTAAGGCCTCTTTCACACTTGCGTTGTCCGGATCCGGCGTGTACTCCACTTGCCGGAATTACACTCCGGATCCGGAAAAACGCAAGTGTACTGAAAGCATTTGAAGACGGAACCGTCTTCCAAATGCTTTCAGTGTTACTATGGCACCCAGGACGCTATTAAAGTCCTGGCTGCCATAGTAGGAGCGGGGAGCGGGGGAGCGGTATACTTACAGTCCGTGCGGCTCCCGGGGCGCTCCAGAATGACGTCAGAGCGCCCCATGCGCATGGATGACGTGATTACATGGATCACATGATCCATGCGCTTGGGGCGCCCTGACGTCACTCTGGAGCGCCCGGGGAGCCGCACGGACGGTAAGTACACTGCTCCCCCGCTCCCCGCTACACTTACCATGGCTGTCAGGACTTTAGCGTCCCGGCAGCCATGGTAACCACTCTGAAAAAGCTAAATGTCGGCTCCGGCAATGCGCCGAAACGACGTTTAGCTTAAGGCCGGATCCGGATCAATGCCTTCCAATGGGCATTAATTCCGGATCCGGCCTTGCGGCAAGTGTTCCGGATTTTTGGCCGGAGCAAAAAGCGCAGCATGCTGCGGTATTTTCTCCGGCCAACAAACGTTCCGTACCGGAACTGAAGACATCCTGATGCATCCTGAACGGATTACTCTCCATTCAGAATGCATTAGGATAATCCTGATCAGGATTCTTCCGGCATAGAGCCCCGACGACGGAACTCTATGCCGGAAGACAATAACGCAGGTGTGAAAGAGCCCTTAGAGCATCAATAAATGTGTGTGTGTGCGCCCAAAATAGAGAACAAAATGATTTTTCCAGCACTCCTAAAAATCTATGAAGTTTTTTCAGCACAATGTTAAAAGCATCTCCAAAAATTCACATGTAGCAGTAAAAAGACTTCTACGCATTTCGAACAAAAGGATAATCCTTCTTAGGTTTCTATGGTATACAGCTATTCAAAAGCAAACCACTACCACATCTGTTACAGATAATTAACGCTACCTATGCCAAAGAAGCTGGTATGGATCTAATTGACATTGATTCACGTGGTATAACAACATATAAGATGCTATTTGGAAAAAATTCACATAAATATATTAAATAACAAAAATATTGACAAAATATATCATCCATACATAATAGATACAAGTACAACAAAAGGGTAATCAGAGAAATTACATAAAAATTCTCAGAAGATCCGTCCTCGACCGCATGCCACAAGGAGACCTTGATTCTAACCTACTGTGTCCTTCTCCCATACCATGTAGATTGTAAGCCCTCAGGGGCAGCGCCCTCTCTCCTTCTGTACCAGTTTGTAACTCGTCTTGTTTATGATTAGTGCAATTGTCTGTATTATGTATGTATTCATCTTCTCATATGTACAGCGCTATGGGATGAATGGCGCTTTAATAATAAATAATAATAATTCCAAAAGGCCTAATTTACATTCCCAATTGGAGCCACATTTCAATAGAGCGATTCCTCCCACTACAGAACAAACTAGGCAATAAATCCTCTACCAGCATGCTGTGCGGCCTGTTAGGATATATGGCAAGCAGGCCTAGGCCTTGATTAGGCTTCAGACTGCTGTGCACAGGCATCGGCACCCAGGGATTTCATTTGCTGGGTGCTGATAGGAGGCAGAGTCTGGTTCTGCTGTATACCACTTAGATGCCATGGTCACTATTGGACATGGCATTTAAGGGGTTATATGGCCCAGATCGGCGCTTTTGTCAGTATAGGCTGCTAGAACAGTAGAGTGGCTCTAATGTGAGACTCGTGCAGCACTTAGATTGGGCTGCTGTTAAAAAGCAGAGGACCAGCCTAAGGTCTCTTGGTGATCCCACTGGGGGACCCCGCCGATCATGAAAATGGGGGCCCTGTGTCCCACCATTTGCATGGAGCTGCTGTCATGCTTGCATGAAGCCACTCCATTCAACTCTACAGTGTTTGTATGCAGCTATCTCCAGCAGTCCCAAGAGTTGAATGGAGTGGCAGCACTCTAATGTCTACCACTCCTTTTAAACACAGGACTCCTGTTCTTGTGATCGGCGGAGGCCCCTGCGAATGGACCTCTACCGATCAGGCAATTTTGACCTATTTTGTGGACAGGTGATATTGCATTAACCCTACACTGTATCTGTTAAGCTGCTGCTTGCAGCCTTACCTTTCAGTCCAACTTAGTGTCTCTAGGGACTTTACATGTGTTGTGGTGGAGGTATATTTCGTTCCAGGCTGACCTTAATTTTTCCTGTGGTTTCTTCAATATTCAAGGTATTGATGAAAAGCAAGACCAGGCCGCAGTCATGGCCATTATACCATTCCCTTAAAAATTTTCTGGACAACTGAACAAAAAAAATCATACAGCCCAAAAGTTTTATGGACATACACCCCACCCCTTTTAGAGACCATGCCCCCATTCCACACCCTTAACAGGTTGCCGACCTAGGATGCGAATGCTCGTCCTAACTGGCCGGTACTTAACGCCTTAGGATAAGCATTCTCGTCCTAGGGTTAACCGGCTGCCCCACACGCGCTGCCGCAATCAGCATCAGGGGCCCGGCTGTATCTGTTTTTACCGATGTCTGCGTATTAACCCCCTGTATGCCACGGTCACGCTGACCGCAGCATACAGGAGGTTTGCGGCAGCTTATGCATCCCCATCGGGGACCCGATGGTTGCTATGGCAGCCCTGTTGCCTTGCACAGGCATCGGGACTGCCAGCTACGGAAGCCCAAGAGATCCAGCCCCAGGGCTGGGTCTGCCAGGCAACTGTCAGCGTCTTACAGTGGAAGGCACTTGACCGTTCAATACAGCACAATACAGATGTATTGTGCTTTATTGAAACAGGGATCAGACCCTGAAATGTTGAGGTCCCATAGTGGGACAAAAATAAATAATAATAAAAGTGTTTTTAACAGTAAAAAAAAAATTCAGTTTCAATAAAAAAAAAGCCCCTTCCCCATAAAAAGTGGAATACCAAGCGATCAAAAAGTCATATGTACCCAAAAATAATACTAATCAAACCGTCATCTCATCCCGCAAAAAATCCCTACATAAGACTATCAGCCAAAAAATAAAAAAGATATAGCTTTCAGAAAAAGGAGTCATAAAAACATAATAAAAATAAATGCTTTTATTGTTTAAAACCAAAATAAATGTAAAAAAACTAACATATTAGGTTTCGCCACATCCGTAACAACCTGCTGTATGAAAATATCACATGAGCTAACCCGTCTGAACACCGTAAAAAAAAAGTGCCCAAAAGTTTGTCACCATACATCACAAAAAGTGTAATACCAAACGATCAAAAAGTACATACCCCAAAATAGTACCAAACGGTCATCTCACAAAAAATGAGACCCTAACTAAGACAATCGCCCAAAAAGTAAAAAAGATTTGGCTTTCTGAAAATGGTGATTGTTTTTCTTTCAAAAATTGTGCGCTCTGCCGTGTTCCAGTACAGCAGTTTACGACCAGATATGGGGTGTTTCTGTAAACTGCAGAATGAGGGTAATAAATATTGAGTTTTATTTGGCTGTTAACCCTTAATGTGTTACAGGAAAAAATGAAATAAAATGGAGAATCTGCCAAAAAAGAGAAATTTTAAAATGTCATCTCCTTTTTCCTTTCTTGTGGAACACCTAAAGGGTTAAAAAAAAGTTTGTAAAATCAGTTTTGAATAACTTGAGGGGTGTAGTTTCTACAATGGGGTCATTTATGGGTGTTTTCCACTATGTAAGCCCCTAAAAAAAAGTGGGTTTCCGAAATTTTCTTAAAAATGTGCTTCTAAAATTTCTAAGCCTTATAAGATCCTAAAAAATAAAATTACATTTACAAAATGATGCAAACATGAAAGTGGACATATGGGGAATGTAAGGTAATAACTCTCTTATGATGTATCCCTATCTGCCTTAAAAGCAGAGAAATTCTCATTTGGAAAATTGCAAATTTTTCAAAATTTTCTGTAAACTTTGGATTTTTTAAATAAATTAAGGTGAATTATATCTACAAAAATGTTTCATTATCATGAAGTACAATGTGTCGCGAGAAAACAGTGTTAGGGTACTTTCACACTTGCGTTTTTCTTTTCCGGCATAGAGTTCCGTCATAGGGGCTCTATACCGGAAGAGAACTGATCAGGCATATCCCCATGCATTCTGAATGGAGAGTAATCTGTTCAGGATGCATCAGGATGTCTTCAGTTCAGTCGTTTTGACTGATCAGGCAAAAGAGAAAACCGCAGCATGCTACGGTTTTATCTCCGGCGAAAAGAACCGAAGACTTGCGATCCGGCATTTTTTCCCATAGGAATGTATTAGTGCCGGATCCGGCATTCGGAATGCGGCATTTACTTTTTTCACCTTTTTTTTTCAGTTTGCGCATGAGCAGACTGAAAAAAGTAAATGCCGGATCCGTTTTTGCCGGATGACACCGGAAAGACGGATCCGGCATTTCAATGCATTTTTTCGACTGATCAGGCATTTTTAAGACTTATCAGGATCCTGATCAGTCTTACTAATGCCATCAGTTGGCATACGTTTTGCCTGATCCGGCATGCAGTTCCGGCGACGGAACTGCTTGCCGGATCTCTCTGCCGCAAGTGTGAAACTACCCTTAGAATGGCTTGCGTAAGTAAAAGCATTCCGAAGTTATCACCACATAAAGTGATGCATGTCAAGTTTCCAAAAAACTGCCTGGTCCTTAAGGTGTTAAAAATGTTCTAAACATAAAACCCTTGAATCACAAACACCTGACAAGTGGTTATCCAGTAGTGAAACATTGTAAGATAATTATCAGGCTGTGTAGAGCGGCGCCCCTGGGATCTCACTGCACTTACTATTATCCCTGGGTGCCGCTCTGTTCTCCCGCTATGTCCCCCGGTATATTCGCTAAATTGGTTCTACTAGGCGGAGTCTGCCCTGTTTCTCCCTGGGCGTTCCTTCTCGCTGGCTGTAGCGCTGTCCAATCGCAGTGCAGAGCTCACAGCCTGGGGGGGCACAGGCAGGAGCAGCAATATGCGCGCCTGCCCATACTCCCTGCGCTGCGTCCCCATTGAGAAAATGTGTTCGCCGTACACCGCTAACTAGTCATTGGTGTACAGAGAAGTAGATTTTAAGCTCACAGTGAAATGTGCGCTATGGGGGGGAGGTAAAGTGTATTAAAAATACAGAAAACATTAATAAACTATATTACAAAAACTGTTATTAGGGACAGGTTAACAAAAGAGAGAGGAGAGACTGTCTCTGTTTGCACTGTGCACTTCTGTCCAAGGCTTTTAAATTGAACATTGAGTAGTTGGATCCTACATTGCCCTGAATTTTGTAGGCCTAGACCCAGGAGAGGAAAGTCTGATGGTGCAGGTTCCCATCTGTAGAAGCCACCTTGCCATTGGTAGATGGGCCTGACACCATTTTTATTGGAAATGTGTGCAAAGACCTTCTAATTTTCATGTATAGGTAGTATAGCAGTGATGCACTTCATATAGGGTGGTGGCCACTGGTTTTCACCTAATAATCTGGACATTGTAGGCCACGTTCACTCCCCCTAGGCCATGCCCTCCAGAACTGTTAGTCCACGCCCCACATTGCTGGCAAAAGAGGAGGAAAAAAGGAACTGGAAGACCGTCATGTGAGCTGCGGGCAGGCAGCAAGGGAGTGCTTCTTTTACCCGCCGTCAGTCACTGAGTGACATGTCCCCCAGCTGTATTGGGGATGAAAGAAGGTTCAGTCAGTTTGTGGCTGCAGCTCATGTACAGACAGTGTCTCCATGCTCAGCAGCATTGCACTAAAAAGCAGGATATGCCAGCGTCCGTCCAGGCCCTGCCCCGGACGGAGGACAGGGAACCAGAAAACTGGACGTCTGGCCACCCTAACTTCAGATTAGGGCCTCATGCACACGACCGTTGTTTTGGTCCGCATCCGAGCCGCAGTGTTTGCGGCTTGGATGTGGACCCATTAACTTCAATGGGGCCACAAAAGATGCGGACAGCACTCTGTGTGCTTTCCACATCCATTGCTCTGTTCCGTGGTATATGAATAAAAATTTTACCTTTCCTATTCTTGTCCGTTTTGCAGACAAGAATAGGCAGTTATATTAATGGCTGTCCGCACCGTTCCGCAAATTGCGGAACGCACACGGACACCATCCGCAAAACACGACAGTCGTGTGCATGAGGCCTAACCCATGTTTCCAGTGTGTGTATATGTGCCTTTGTGCATGGAGCAGAGCTCCGAGACGTTTGTTTGCTTTTAACCCCTTAGTGACCAAGCCTGTTTGGGCCTTTATGACCAAGCATTTTTCTTCCTTTTTTTTATGGTCTCGTTCCAAGAGCTATAACTTTTTTATTTTTTCGTCTATATAGCTTTATGAGGGCTTGTTTTTTACGGGACAAGTTGTAGTTTTTAATGGCACCATTTTGGGGTACACATAACTTTCTGATTAACTTTTATTAACTCTTTCTGGGAGGGAGATGGGGAAAAATAGCAATACTGCCACTGCGTTCTTACATTATACATTTTTTGGCGTTCATTTTTCGGTGCAAATAACATAATATCTTTATTCTCTGGGTCAGTACGATTACAGTGATACTAAATACTTATAATTTTGTTTACGTTTTACTACTTTTTTTTGCAATAAAACACCTTTTATTAACCCAAAAAATTATTTTGCATTGCCACTTCACAAGACCCATAACTTTTTTTAATTTTTTTATATGGAATTGTGTGAGGGCTTGATTTTTGAAAGACGACTTGTATTTTTCATGGGTATGATTTTGGAGTAAATGCCGCTTTTTGATCGCTTGTTATTACGTTTTTTTTCGGTGGAAACTAAGAATAAATTAGAAATTCTGTCTTTTTTTATTTTTTATGGCGTTCACCATAGGGGATAATTTATGTAATATTTATGTAGTCCCGGTCGTTACGGACGCGGCAATACCAAACATATGGGGGATATTTTCTTTTTGCAATTTTTTCATTGAAAAGCGTATTTTCAATGGAAAAAAAGGCATATTTTTTTATTTTATGGAATTTTTTTTATTTAATAAATGTGTATTTTTTTTCTATTTTTTTTACTACTTAATAGTCCCACAAGGGGACTATAATATACAGTATTTTGATTGCTTTTAAAATGTAATGCATTATCTCTATAATGCATTGCATTTCAATAGCAATGCTATTCGAACATTGACCAGCAGGCTGCGCCAGAGAGGCACAGCCTGCTGGAAGTAACTGAAGACAGGCTCGGGACCTCATCGGAAGCAAGGTAAGCTTCCCAGCACATCAGCACCCCGCGATCGCATTTTCGGGGTGCTGATGGGAGACAGAGGGAGTCCGCTCCCTCTGTCACCACTTTACATGCAGCGGGCGCCATTGCGCCCGGCATGTAAAGGGTTAAACAGCTCGGATCGGCACTCCTGCCGTTCCGGGCTGTTAGAGCAGGGACCCGGCTCTCATGTGAGAGCCAAGTCCGCGCTCCCCGCTGCACGGGGGAGCCGCGCGGCGCTTAAACTGTGCCGCCGTAAAAACGCGGCGGCCCAGCCTAAGGCCCCTTAGTGACCGCCGTAAAAACACGTATGGGTGGTCACTAAGGGGTTAAAAGAACAGTTCCAGAAAGCCCAGTTTTGCTGAATGTGTATGGACAGTTTTTACAACTATAATGGCCAATATTATTATTTATTATTAAAGCGCCATTCATTCCATAGCGCTGTACATATGAGAAGAGGTATACATACATAATACAGACAATTGCATAAACAAGACGAGTTACAAACTGGTACAGAAGGAGACAGGGCCCTGCCCCTGAGGGCCTACAATCTACATGCTATGGGAGAAGGACACAGTAGGTGAGGGTGAAGTTGGTCGTGGCAGTATAGAGGCAGCAGGGTCAATGGTTGTAGGCTCGTCTGAAGAGGTGGGTTTTTAGGTTTCTTTTGAAGGATTCCACTGTAGGTGAGAGTCTGATATGTTGGGGTAGCGAGTTCCAGAGTGTGGGGGATGCAAAGGAGAAATCTTGGAGGCGATTGTGGGAAGAGGTGATAAGAGGAGAGGAGAGAAGGAGGTCTTGTAAGGATCGGAGATTGTGTGTGTGTGGGGATGTATCGGGAAAGTAGCTCAGAGATGTAGGGAGGGGACAGGTTGTGGACGGCCTTGTATGTATTTGTTATTATTTTTAACTGAATTCGCTGGGCAATGGGGAGCCAGTGAAGGGATTGGCAGAGAGGAGAGACAGAGGGGTAACAGGGTGAGAGGTGGATTAGTCGGGCAGCAGAGTTGAGGATAGATTGGAGAGGTGCGAGAGTGCTAGATAGAAGGCTACAGAGGAGAATGTTGCAGTAGTCTAGGCGGGAGATGATGAGGGCATGTACAAGCATTTTCGCAGATTCAAAGTTAAGGAAAGCGCGGATGCGGGAGATGTTTTTGAGTTGGAGGCGGCAGGTGGTGGAAAGGGCTTGGATGTGCGGTCGGAAGGAGAGGGCAGAATCCAAGGCAGCAGACTTGGTTGACCGGGGAGAGTGAGCAGCCATTGATCGTGATAGATAGGTCTGTTGGGGGGGTTGAGCATTTTTTATCCATGTTAAGTTTTAGAAAGCGAGAGGACTATTTATCCCCAGGACTGTGACTGTGACGAGGGGACATCCTCTGCGTCTGGAGGAAAGAAGGTTTGTACACAAACATAGAAGAGGATTCTTTACGGTAAGAGCAGTGAGACTATGGAACTCTCTGCCTGAGGAGGTGGTGATGGTGAGTACAATAAAGGAATTCAAGAGGGGCCTGGATGTATTTCTGGAGTGTAATAATATTACAGGCTATAGCTACTAGAGAGGGGTCGTTGATCCAGGGAGTTATTCTGATTGCCTGATTGGAGTCGGGAAGGAATTTTTTATTCCCCTAAAGTGGAGAAAATTGGCTTCTACCTCACAGGTTTTTTTTGCCTTCCTCTGGATCAACTTGCAGGATAACAGGACGAACTGGATAGACAAATGTCTTTTTTCGGCCTTATGTACTATGTTAGAAGGAGGAGGATATAGAAGATAGGCATTGTGGGATTCTGGATAGTAAGGTGGTGATGTCTGGACCAGAGAGGTAGATTTGTGTGTCATCAGCATAAGAGTGATACTGAAAGCCATGGGACTCTATGGCCAATATGGACTAAAACGTACATGGCCGTGTCTGTGAGACTCACCAGAAGATCGTATGAACTGATGTTCTACCGTCAACCAACTTCTGTGACGTGTGTGTGGTCAACTTAAGACTTTGAGGGGGGGTTGTCCAGGTTGTGAAAAACGGAAAAATAAATACCTTGTTTGCCCCAGGGATTGACCGCTGCAGCTAATCACTGTGGCCAGTGGTCGCAATGGTCAAGTGGCATATTACTGGCATTATGGTTCCCATTCCTGAGAGGTGATGCCAGTAATACAGCATGTGACAACTGCTGCCAATGGTTGCTTGCAGCAGACACATGCTGGGCGCTTGTATACCATGACTAGTAGGACCACCAGAATGTCTGAGGAAATAGGTGTGTAGTGGTTTTTGTAACATTCCCCCCTCATGTGTACAGCCAGGCTTTGGCTATGAGCCCCGCTGCTGTTTTTGCTGGCACTCGGCAGCCTCCTTCTCCCCAGTACGTTGTGTAACAAGGACACTTCGCTCCGTCTGACGATGGCCGCGCAGTCTCAGTGGCTGCTTGCTGCCGGATACACAACCTTTATCCAATCAGCGCAGGGCTCAGGGGCGGAGTCGCTGCCTGCTGGTGTCACGGTTGCTGTTAGGGAGCTGACCTCTCCGGCCCATGGGGGAGACTGTGAGAACGCCAACAACATGTCCGCCTCGCTTGTGAGGGCGACCATTAAGGCGGTCAGTAAAAGGAGGCTGCTGCAGGCCACCCGGGCGGCTCTTACCCTGGTGAGTGTACGGAGAGAGGCGGCGGCCATGTTAGGGCTGAGCCCCTACGGTGTGACCTTATCCCTGTAAACATGTCTGTCACCGCGCGCACGTTCTAATATTATGTAAGGGGGTCCGAAACATCCAGCATTTCACCAAGTGTGGATGCTGGGAGTTGTAGTTTCACGACCGTTGGCGTGCCAGAGGTTGCTGTAATGTTCAGACGTGTTGTCCTGACCAGAATCTACTACTTCTATAGTTATATGTGGGCACCTCCTGGCATGGCTACCTGCCACTGTCAAGGAAATAGTCTGCCCTGTCATGGCTGTAAGTGACGGATGGCTAGCTGTGACCGCTGGGCCCCATTAGAACAGGGATTCAGAGTTTGATGAAGTGCTTACATTGTTCCCGGTGCTGCTGCCCATGCCCATCCGTAGAGCCGTATTGTGCGCCATGTATCATAGCATTATCACCAAAGCAGCGCATGCAGTGGGACGTGCTGCTGGTACAAGGAGGGGATGACTTGACCGATTGCAGTGCATTGAGCTGGGAGTGGCCATTAAAGGGGTGTTCCAGTTATATCACATTATCTCCTATCCACAGGATTGGTGGGGGTCTTACCACTGGGACCCCCGCCGATCACGAGTACAGGGGCCCGTGGGAAAAGCACACCGCCAGTCATTTCTTTGGGAGCGCCTGAGATAGCCGAGCACTGGCGGTCCCAGCGGTATGACCCCCACATATCTGATAATGATCCTCTATCCTGTGGATAGGGGATAACTTGTTATAAGTGGAATACCTCTTTAATGTAAAAGTATCCATCAGAAATGGAAGACCGCAGCAGAACATTACATGTCTTCACTAAAGGTGTATTCCCATCTCATAAAGTGACAGCATATTGCTAGGTCCTAGAATATATCATCACTTTATGATCATGGGGGACCCCTCACAGGTCTTGCAAAGTTGGTGCCCCTCTCTACCTGTGCAGGGTACTGCGACTTTCCCATTCACTTGAATGAAGCTTTGCTGCTGTGCGGAGCGGCTGAGAAGGGGCTAAAGCTCGGAGGCTCCTCCATTGTCAGGATTGTGGAGGTCCTATTGATCAGACCCCCACTGATCATGGCATATGCCTGCTGTAAGATGGGAATACCCAGTCTGCACCAGTTTTGTGCTGCCCTATATGCCAAGTCCACTGTGTGCTGTCCACATCTTTTGTGGCCCTATTGAAGTGAAAGGGTCCACATCCGATCCACAAAAAAATGTGGATCTGATGCCAACAAAAAAACAGTCGTTTGCATGAGCCCTATGGCAGATAGTGACTTTCAGTACACACATACTACGGTATATACAATATCGGTAGGTAGGACTTCTTTCTGTCTCATTCTGCTCACTCCTTACTGGCATCACTTAAAGGGATTCTCCAGGCTTTTAATATTGATGTGTGCGCTACCTTCTCTTCATACAGCTGATCGGCAGGAGTGCCAGATGTCGGACCCCCGCCCATCTGATATTGAAGACCTATCCTGAGGATGGGTCCTCAATATTAAAAGCCCAGAGAACCCCTTTAAAGCCTCGCAGTGGTCCTGTGCTGGTGGTTCAGCAGAGGTCCTGATGACCTCCATTTTTGTATCTCCAAAACGTAGAGTATTACATGCGATTGCCATGAATGGTTCAGTCCGGGTGCTACCCGTTGCCAAAACTGTACGTAGCCGGACCGAAACATCCCTCGTGTGAAATAAGCCTAAACTGACACGCAGTGCGGATTTTCCCATCTGCAGCATGTACTGATTTGTGTGCAGGTGACCTTATAGAGCAGGAGTAGGCACAGTAATTGTCCACGCTTCGGGCTGCTCAGAGCGCCCCGTCTCCTAGGCTCACATGTCCAGTAATGTCACATTACCTGCTACGACTCTGTCTCACCTAGCGAATATGGGAGCCTAGGACAGGGTGCTGCGTACTAATGCAGTTGTGGGCAGCCCGCAGCATGGACCACCGCTAGTCCATGATGCTATTTAGAAGCAGAATCTGCCATACAAGTTATGTAGATAAATAGTTATTGAGCACACTACTACTTTTTAATAATTTTTGTATGTAAATGGAGGTACACTTTTTAAGGGGATGTGTGGGGTATTTATATTGATTGCCTGTTCTCAGGATAGGTCACTAAAGTCTGATCATTGGGGTTCTGACTCCTGGCACCCCTGCCGATCAGCTATTTGAAGAGACCACAGGGTGCTGCGGCCTCCTCGCAGCATACCAAGCACAGCACCATACGTTGTATAGCGGCTGTGCTTGATTGGTACTGAGTTGCGCCTAGGCCTTGTGACCGATGAACGTGATGTCACTGGCCTAGGGCACTGCACGCCGTTCAAACAGCTGGCCAGGACTTTAAACATGACACCTACTAGTGGGTGCCATAGACGCCGGGTGCCTGCTGTTTTGTACAGCAGACACCCATGGTTAGGTCGGTGACCAGCGGTAATGCCAGTCGTGGACTTAGCCCTTCAGATGCCCTGGTCAAACATGACCACGGCATCTGAATGCTCTAAAACCCGGAAGCACACGCTTCTAGGTTTGCTCCAGCTCCTCCTGGCAAGGATCGGGGTAGCCGTATGCATTGTGTGGCAGCTACAGTCCTCCGGAATGTACTGAAGCTGCGACAAATTAGTTGCTATGGAGCCCCTGCCTGTGGTATGGCTCCTTAGGAATACCTTGTGATTGTCATGAACTCCAATGCTAATGCCCTGGAGTGTATGAGAGAAGCAATCTAATAAATGCTTGTTGCATAGTGTAAAATAGTGTAAAAAAAAAAGTTTTAAAAATTGAAAATATAAAAATTTAAAACACCCCTTTCACAAAAATGTAAATAATAAAAAAAAAATACACATCATGGGTATCGCCGCTTTGCGAAAACTCCCTTACTATTAAAATATAAAAATATTTTTCCCATACGGTGAAACTGAAAAAAAAAAAGGCAGATTCAGTTTTTTGGTTGCTTCACAAGACATACACACTCTCGAATGGCATAAATGAAAAAACTATAAAAAAAAGCAAGAAAAACTATACTTACAGTGCCTTGCAAAAGTATTCACCCCCTTGACTTTTTTCGTATTTTGGTGCCTCATACCTGGTATTAACATGGATTGTTTGAGGATTTGCATCATGTAATTTACAGAACATGCCCACAACTTTGATGTTTTTTTTTATTGCGAAGCAAACAAAAAATAGGACAGAATATCAGAAAAAGTCAATGGGCCAGATTTATCATTACTCTGACAGCTCACTCCACTTTCACATATGGCTAAAGTCAGTTTTAGCCAAGTCAGATTTATGATCGGCCCTTTAAGACTGTAATAAATGTGGTTTGACGGTAGCAGTTTATCCGTCAGTAAGCGGCTTTACAAAAGTCGCACATCTTTACGAAAAAGTCGCTCGTCTTTACCAAAAAGTCGCATGTTCTATTAAAAAGTCTCAAAAGATAAGCATGGTCCTCACTGGAGTGAAATTGCGACTTTTTTGCGACTTTTTAAATAGTCCCAATAGTAAATCTGTCTAGGGATTCATTTACATAAGAAAACACGCCCACTTTCAGAAAACTGGCGAGCATAGTGCAGAGCAGAAGAAAGTCGCAAATTTGTGCGCAGTTTTAGCGTTTGCGCAGTTTTTTGCTACTTTTTCACTCCATTATTCTGACTTGAGCTAATGATAAATCTGGCCCATTGATGTGTATAAGGCCTCTTTCACACGAGCGAGTTTTCCGCGCTGGTGCAATGCATGACGTGAACCAATAGCACCCGCACTGAATCCTGACATTAGAGATGTGATCTTAGAAGAATGGTCAGACCCTGAGAGGAGGCTAGGGGTGTCCAGAGAATACAAGAACCGCCTGTTGTTTGATCCGGCAGAGTCTAAACTATTTGACAATAAAAAAAAAACCTTGTTGCCCTTCAAGGACGCATCACAATTGAGAGACCCCATGGAGAGGAAAGCTGATAGCTTATTACGCAAATCTTGGGAGGCGTCTATGTTTGATCTCGAATCTAACATCGCTGCAACCTCAGTAGCGAGATCTATGTACCTTTTGGCTGAACAAGTTAGAATCCCATTTGAGGAATAAGACCCCCAGGGAGGAAATCATAAACTCTATCCCTCTCCTTTAAATCAGCAACGGCCTTTTTAGCGAATGCTGCCGCGGAGTCCATCAGATTTTCTGCCAAGGATGCAGGTCTTTCTAACGTGGCACGTCATGCCCACGAGATGAATTCCTGGTCTGGGGACAAAACTTCGAAAATGAAGTTATGTTCTATCCCTTTTTCAGGTGAATATGTCTTCTGGCCAGTCTTGGACAAGGCTTCAGATAAAAAGTAGGGATTTCCAGAGGATAGAACTTTTATAGGAGGAAAATTCCCTTTAGTTTCTTTCAGGGCCAAGAGAGATCCTACAGAGGGAAAGGATTTCACCTTAGAGTTACCCCAAAGGAGGGAAAGGGTTTCACCTTAACCCCAGAGTAAATCCAGCGATAAGCAATGATGCCAGAGTGGGAGGGGAGGGGGGGGGGGGGGATGAAGAATTTTTTTTTTCCCTGGGATAACATTAAACTCCTGGGCCCAGGAGGTAGAGAGGGCTACAAGATAGAATTCTCTTCAGTTCCCCCAAAAATATTTTTTATATCAAATCTGGGGTCAAGGAAAGCTCAGAGCGGCATTTGGCAAAGTATCAAGGATCTCATAGGGCTAGGTGTCGTAATTCAGGTCCCAGTCACCTTACATCACAAAAAGTACAACTGTAAGGCTACTTTCACACTAGCGTTGTTTTAATCCGGCGTTCAATTCCGACACTGGAACTGCCCGCCGGATCCGGAAAAACGTGTGAAAACGGATTACATTTTAATCCTGATCAGGATTTTGATCACAATGAAAAAATGCATTGGAAAAAACGGATCCGCCATTTATGGACTTTAACTTTTTTTTCACATTTTTCGGGTTTAACATGCAAAAGCCTGATCCGTTTTGACTGAACACACAGTGCCAGATCCGGCGTTAATGCAAGTCAATGGGAAAAAGGCCTGATCCGGCG
This sequence comes from Bufo bufo, assembly GCF_905171765.1. Lineage (NCBI taxonomy): Eukaryota > Metazoa > Chordata > Amphibia > Anura > Bufonidae > Bufo > Bufo bufo. Next base: position 328,029,461 of record NC_053390.1, read on the forward strand.
TTCAGTCAAAGTGTTCAGGCTTTTTGGCCGGAGGTAAAAATACTGCATGCTACGTTTTTCTGAAAAGCCTGATCAGTCAAAAAGACTGAACTGAAGACATCCTGATGCATCCTGAAGGACTGACTCTCCATTCAGAATGCATGGGGATAAAACTGATCAGTTCTTTTCCGGATTTGAGCCCCTAGGACGGAACTCAACGCCGGAAAAGAAAAACGCTAGTGTGAAAGTACCCTTAGCGATCAAAAAGGCGTATGCCCACCAAGATAGTACCAATCTAACCGTCACCTCATCCCGCAAAAAATTAGCCCCTTAGACAATCGCCCAAAAAATAAAAAAAAACTATGGCTCAGAATATGGAGACACTAAAACATCATTTTTTTGTTTTAAAAAAGCTGTTGTGTAAAACTTAAGTAAATTTAAAAAAAGTATACATATTAGGTATCGCCGCGTCCGTATCGACCGACTCTATAGGAATATCACATGACCTAACCCCTCAGATGAACACTGTAAAAAAAAATATATAAAAACGGTGTAAAAAATGCCATTTTTTGTCATCTTACATCACAAAAAGTGTAATAGCAATCGATCAAAAAGTCATACGAACCCTAAAATAGTGCCAATCAAACCGTCATCTTATCCTGCAAAAAATGAGACCCTACCTAAGATGATCGCCCAAAAACTGAAAAAACTTTGGCTCTCAGTCTATGGGGACACTAAAACATGATATTTTTTTGGTTTCAAAAATATTATTGTGTAAGACTTACATAAATAAAATAAAAAGTATACGGTATCGCCGCGTCCGTAATAACCTGCTCTATAAAAATATCACATGACTTAACCCCTCAGGTGAACACCGTAAAAAAAAAAAAAGGTATAAAAAAGCGATCAAAAAGTCATACGCACCCCAAAATAGTGCCAATCAAACGGTCATCTCATCCCGCAAAAATCATACCCTACCCAAGATAATCGCCCAAAAACTGAAAAAACTATGGCTCTCAGACTATGGAGACACTAAAACATTTTTTTTGTTTAAAAAAATGAAATCATTGTGTAAAACTTACATAAATTAAAAAATTGTATACGTATTAGGTATCACCACGTCCGTGACAACCTGGTCTATAAAAATACCACATGATCTAACCTGTCAGATGAATGTTGTAAATAACAAAAAAAAAAACTGTGCCAAAACAGCTGTTTCTTGTTACCTTGCCTCACAAAAAGTGTGATATAGAGCAACCAAAAATCATATGTACCCTAAACTAGTACCAACAAAACTTCCACCCTATCCCGTAGTTTCTAAAATGGGGTCACTTTTTTGGAGTTTCTACTCTAGGGGTGCATTAGGGGGCTTCAAATGGGACATGGTGTCAAAAAAACCAGTCCAGCAAAATCTGCCTTCCAAAAACCGTATGGCATTCCTTTCCTTCTGCGCCCTGCCATGTGCCCGTACAGCAGTTTACGACCACATATATGGGGTGTTTCTGTAAACTACAGAATCAGGGCCATAAATATTGAGTTTTGTTTGGCTGTTAACCCTTGCTTTGTAACTGGAAAAAAAATATTAAAATGGAAAATCTGCCAAAAAAGTGAAATTTTGAAATTGTATCTCTATTTTCCATAAATTCTTGTGGAACACCTAAAGGGTTAACAACGTTTGTAAAATCAGTTTGGAATACTTTGAGGGGTGTAGTTTCTAGAATGGGGTCATTTTTGGATGGTTTCTATTATGTAAGCCTCACAAAGTGACTTCAGACCTGAACTGGTCCTTAAAAAGTTGGTTTTTGAAAATTTCTGAGAAATTTCAGGATTTACTTCTAAACTTCTAAGCCTTGTAACGTCCCCCAAAAATAAAATGTCATTCCCAAAATGATCCTAACATGAAGTAGACATATGGGGAATGTAAAGTAATAACTATTTTTGTAGGTATTACTATGTATTATAGAAGTAGAGAAATTGAAACTTGGCAATTTGCAAATTTTTTCAAAATTTGGTATTTTTTTTATAAATAAAAATGTTAGTTTTTTTTTACTCCATTTTACCAGTGTCATGAAGTACAATATGTGATGAAAAAACAGTCTCAGAATGGCCTGGATAAGTCAAAGTGTTTTAAAGTTATTACCACATAAAGTGACACTGGTCAGAGTCCTTAAGGTGAAATAAGGCTGTGTCCTTAAAGGGACTCTGTCACCACTTTCTAACCCCCCCTTTTAAAAGTATTGTTATCTCCATGGCGCCCCTGTGATTACAAAGGTGTTGTTAGAAGATAAATTCGCCGTCTCCTTTTGATAAAAAGAGCTTTTATCTAACCTGTCAATCTTCTTGATAAGGTGCCCAGGGCGTTTCTGTTGGTCTCAAGCTGCCGCCCGCCGCCGCCGCTGTTGGTGCCCAGCTCCTCCCCTGATGCTTTCAGCGCCGCCTGAATGTAATGAAATACGCCTCCGGCTCTCGCTCAGTGCCCCCTCCTCCTTTTCAAAGATCCCGCGCGTGCGCACAGGCCTGTGCCTGATGCGCCCGTGCGGACATTTACAATCAGCCTCATTGAGCGAAGTGCGCATGCGCGCACTTCGCTCAACCTCCTCATCAGACGAGCACTGCAGCCGGCCGGCTGCAGTGCTCGTCTGATGAGGAGGTTGAGCGAAGTGCGCGCATGCGCACTTCGCTCAATGAGGCTGATTGTAAATGTCCGCACGGGCGCATCAGGCACAGGCCTGTGCGCACGCGCGGGATCTTTGAAAAGGAGGAGGGGGCACTGAGCGAGAGCCGGAGGCGTATTTCATTACATTCAGGCGGCGCTGAAAGCATCAGGGGAGGAGCTGGGCACCAACAGCGGCGGCGGCGGGCGGCAGCTTGAGACCAACAGAAACGCCCTGGGCACCTTATCAAGAAGATTGACAGGTTAGATAAAAGCTCTTTTTATCAAAAGGAGACGGCGAATTTATCTTCTAACAACACCTTTGTAATCACAGGGGCGCCATGGAGATAACAATACTTTTAAAAGGGGGGGTTAGAAAGTGGTGACAGAGTCCCTTTAAGGAGTTAAGCTGTGTTGAGAACATGCTTGTTGTGACTTATGTAATACCTTTTCATCCTATTGTTACAAAACTAAAATATATTGTATATTTCTACAGACACCATCTGCTGTGAATAAAGTAAAGCAGCTGCTAAAAGACAAGCCTGACCATGTAAGTAGGACAGTGATTTCCAATATCCGATTGCTTATTAAAGGGATCCACAGGTTATGAAAAACCATTTTCTTAGAATCCCTTTAACAGGATATGTCCGCTAGGTTTAGCCTATAGAGCTGAGGACATGCGCTGCTAGATTGCCACTAGCACGTCCACAATGTACATTTCCCATAGCTCTGAGTGCTTTTATTCAGTCAAATTTTATATATATATATATATATATATGCAAATGAGGTTAGTAAGGAGCCCAAGGAGCTGTTACTAATGTTTCAGGAGTCCAGCCAAATGCCCACTGTGAAGGAGCCCAGCACCACCCTGCATCCTCCGATTCTCCTCCTTACTCCTCGGACGTCACACAGTTAGAGCGCTGTAATCTTGTGCATGCCAGCTAGCGCATGCGCAGTTTGTTCCCTGAGGCTGATGCCAGCACAGGGAAGAAACGCTATTCCGGCACTAATATGCGGCGTACTCGCGCATGCTTGAGATTACGGCGCCTTAACTGTGTGACGTCGGGGGAGCAAAGAGGGTGAGGGGAGAGTGCGGGGAGGTGCTGGGCTCCTGAAGCATTGGTAACAGCCCCTTGGGCTCCTTTCTAGCCTCATTTACATATCTAAAATTGTTTTTATTTTGACTGAATAAAAGCACTCAGAGCTATGGAAAATGTATATTGTGGACGTGCTGGTGGCAATCTAGCAGCGCATGTCCTCAGCTCTATAGGCTAAACCTAGCTGACCAAATCCTTTTAAAGAATTTGGAATTAAAGGGACCCTGTAATGTTGAACATGGTGTCTGAACTGAAGGCAGCATGCTATAGAGCAGGAGGAGCTGAGCAGATTGATATACAGTTTATGGGAAAAGATTCAGTAAAACTTGAATTTTATACATTTAAATGCCTGATCATTCTGGGCTTTGAAGTCCAGGAGGCGGTCCTATCAGTGACTGACAGCCTTCTCTCTATGACTGTGTATACAGAAATAGCTGTCAATCACTGATAGGACCGCCTCCTTGACTTCAAAGCCCAAAATGAGTAGGAATATAAATGTATAAAATACAAGATTTCCTGAATCTTTACCCATAAAACTATATATCAGTTTGCTCAGCTCCTCCTGCTCTATAACATGCTGCCTGCAGATTATTTTGCTTTTTCATGGTGACAGGTTCCCTTTAATAGAGGGAGCTTCACAGCCTTCATCCTTTAGCAGACGAGCAGACTGTCTATGAGGAGCGTGTCTCTCTGCAGTGCGAAGCCTAAGACAAGGCCGGCAAAGTGGTGGCTGGTGGTGCTGGGTCCGGCCACCACCAAGCCTTCCTATTGGCCCATCAGAAATAGCTGAGCGGCGTGCTCGGCTATTTTTGGAATCCCCATAGAAATTAATGGGAGTGCACCGCGTTATTTTCGGCGGCCCCATAGAAATGAATGGAGGGCAGCCTTGATTGCGCAATGCGCCCTCTGGGACTTTGCCGGCTCCATTTACGAGATAGGTGCAGATCCCACCTCTGGCACCCACACCTATCAGACAATGGGAGCACATCCTAGTGATGTGCCCCACTGCCTGAGATGACACAACCCCTTTAAAGAGAATCTCACCATCAACTTCCCTATCAAACTGTTTGCATAGACACATAACTAAGATTCACCTGATTAAAACGTTGTTTTTGTTTTGCTGATTCAAGGCTCCTGTTAGTATGCAAATTAGGCATAGGTGCAGTGTGGGAGTCACCATTGCTCTTGTTGCACCCAAGCTGTGGTCTTTTCTGTGATCAGCTCCTTCCTCACTGCTCTGCCACCATTGGACCCTGTCAATTAACGCAGTGAGCGAAGGGCTGGGCACAGAACGGAGTAGATTTCGGGTGTAACAAGCAACAGTGACTCTCTGGTTGCACCAAAGGCTTAATTTGCATATTATGAAAAAGTATTAAACAAATCAGGAATGGAGCCTTGGATCAACAAAAGAAAACAGCATTTTAATCAGGTCAACCACAGCTATGTGTCTATGCAAACAGTTTGATATTGAGGTGGCTAGTGAAAGTCCCTTTAAAGGGCTTCTGTCACCCCACTAAAGTGATTTTTTTTTTTTGGGCTAGTTAAATTAGTTATATTGCGATATATGAAAATATAATGGTGTTACTTACTTTGATCCAGCAGTTTCTTCCAAAAATGAAGTTTTATAATATGTAAATTAGGTCTCTACCAGCAAGTAGGGCGGCTACTTGCTGGTAGCTGCTGCAGAAAACCGCCCCCTCGTCGTGTTGATTGACAGGGCCAGCCGGGATCTCCTCCTCCGGCCAGCCCTGTCGGCATTTCAAAAATCGCGCGCCTGTGTTCATTCGGCGCAGGCGCTCTGAGATGAGGAGGCTCGCCTCCTCAGAACTCCCTCAGTGCGCCTGCGCCGATGACCTCACCGAAATAGAAGACGTCATCGGCGCAGGCGCACTGAGGGAGTTCTGAGGAGACGAGCCTCCTCATCTCAGAGCGCCTGCGCCGAATGAACACAGGCGCGGGATTTTTGAAATGCCGACAGGGCTGGCCGGAGGAGGAGATCCCGGCTGGCCCTGTCAATCAACACGACGAGGGGGCGGTTTTCTGCAGCAGCTACCAGCAAGTAGCCGCCCGACTTGCTGGTAGAGACCTAATTTACATATTATAAAACTTCGTTTTTGGAAGAAACTGCTGGATCAAAGTAAGTAACACCATTATATTTTCATATATCGCAATATAACTAATTTAACTAGCCCAAAGAAAAAAAAATCACTTTAGTGGGGTGACAGAAGCCCTTTAAGCTAAATTATGATCACACTAATAGGACTTAGCTGTCAGGAAAGTATAGATAAGGGGCCAGATTTATCATTACTCTGACAGCTCACTCCACTTTCACATATGGCTAAAGTCAGTTTTAGCCAAGTCAGATTTATGATCGGCCCTTTAAGACTGTAATAAATGTGGTTTGACGGTAGCAGTTTATCCGTCAGTAAGCGGCTTTACAAAAGTCGCACGTCTTTACGAAAAAAGTCGCATGTTCTATTAAAAAGTCTCATAAGATAAGCATGGTCCTCACTTTTTTGCGACTTTTTAAATAGTCGCAATAGTAAATCTGTCTAGAGATTCATTTACATAAGAAAACACACCCACTTTCAGAAAACTGCCAAGCATAGTGCAGAGCAGAAAAAAGTCGCAAATTTTTGTGCAGTTTTAGTGATTGCGCAAAAATTTGCAACTTTTTCACTCCATTATTCTGACTTGAGCTAATGATAAATCTGGCCCTCGGACTACAGATGGAGAAAGAACAGTCTGCAGTCAGTGAACGCTGAAGGACAGAAGGATTAAAATGTGTAAGGGTACTTTCACACGAGCCTTATTCTTTTCCGGTATTGAAATCCGGTAAAGGGTCTCAATACCGGGAAAAAAAAAAAAGCATCAGTTTTGTCCTAATGCATTCTGAATGGAAAGCAATCCGTTCAGTATGCATCAGGATGTCTTGCGTTCTGTCCCATGTACGGTATTTGACCGGACAAAAGTATTTTTTCTGGCCAAAATCCCGGAACATTACCGCACTTGTCGGCATTAATTCCCATAGAGATGTATTAATGCCGGATCCGGTACCAAGTGTTCCGGAAATTGCCGCTTTGCCGGATCTGGTTTTCCGGCCTGTGCCGGGACATAGGATGAGCTATTTTTGCTTTTGATCTTTGAAAAAAATAAAAAACTGGATCCATGATACCGGATGAGACGGATCCGGTATATCACATATATATTGCATACGGTTTGCCGGATCCAGCAGGCAGTTCCGTTGCCGGAACTGCCTGCTGGATCCGAACAACGCTAGTGTGAAAGTACCCTAATAAAGACCCACTGGAAAAACCTTTCTAGCCCACAAGAAGTCCAGAAATTAAAAATGCCTCCAAATTTGTCCATAGCCTTTAACCCCTTTTGGGCATCTAATATATGCCTGTACTTAAAGTAGTATTTTCCTATATAGAAGTTAATGGCTCCAGGATCCTACTGAATGGCCATCCTGATGTTCTTTGCCAGAAAAATGTAAGCCTCAACTGTATGGCTAAAGCTTTATAGGTTAACTGTCATGTTTTCATCAAAAAATCTATTTTAGCATAAGTTACTGCTGCAGCAGCATTATGTATAAAGCAATCTTTAGTTTCTTCACATACCACTGTTTTCCTTGAGTTTTCCCCTTAGTTATGGCTCTTTAAACATTTACAATATGAGGACTTTCTCAAGATGGCTCCTCTGCCAGTTCTCTGAGGCCAAAACTGCGTTCCCTCACTTCCGATACACACTTCCTGTAGCCCTCAGCTCCCTGCCAGCCAATCAGATTGGATTACTGAGACACGCCTCCTCACTCTGAAGCCTAATGCAGGCATGAAGTGTGTAGGACCGCCCCTCCGTCTTCCTGTCTTCTTAGCCAGGGACAGACAAGCCATAGCAACTTTTAAGGGAGAAGTGGAAAGGGACAGGAGACATTAATGAGCTGTTATTATAAGGTAATTACAGATCTTTTGACAATCATTGACAGACTAACTCAGGTATACATGTCTAGCTCTAATAAGTCTACTTTCACACGAGCGTTTCTGAGCGGATCCGTCTGATGTTTCATCAGACGGATCCGCTCCGATAATGCAGACGTTTGCATCCGTTCAGAACGGATCCGTCTGCATTATTACTTAGAAAATTTTCTAAGTCTGAAAGTAGCCTGAGCGGATCCGTTCAGACTTTACATTGAAAGTCAATGGGGAACGGATCCGCTTGAAGATTGAGCCATATGGTGTCATCTTCAAGCGGATCCGTCCCCATTGACTTCCATTATAAGTCTGGACGGATCCGCACGGCCAGGCGGACACCCGAACGCTGCAAGCAGCGTTCAGGTGTCCGCTCACTGAGCGGAGCGGAGGCTGAGCGCTGGCAGGCGGATGCATTCTCAGTGGATCCGCCTCCACTGAGAATGCATTAGGGCCAGACGGATGCGTTCGGGGCCGCTCGTGAGCCCCTTCAAACGGAGCGCACGAGCGGACACCCGAACGCTTGTGTGAAAGTAGCCTAAACAGAAAATAAAAAAAATATATAACGGTTACCCTTTAACATCTGGCGCTTCAGTCCTAACCTCAGTATCAGTCCTAACCTCAGTATCTGAGGAAAGGGATTTAGGGGTCATTATTTCAGAAGACTTAAAGGTAGGCAGACAATGTCACAGAGCAGCAGGAAATGCTAGCAGAATGCTTGGGTGTATAGGGAGAGGAATTACCAGTAGAAAGAGGGAGGTGCTCATGCCGCTCTACAGAGCACTAGTGAGACCTCATTTGGAGTATTGTGCGCAGTACTGGAGACCATATCTCCAGAAGGATATTGATACTTTGGAGAGAGTTCAGAGAAGAGCTACTAAACTAGTACATGGATTGCAGGATAAAACTTACCAGGAAAGATTAAAGGACCTTAACATGTATAGCTTGGAAGAAAGACGAGACAGAGGGGATATGATAGAAACTTTTAAATACATAAAGGGAATCAACAAGGTAAAAGAGGAGAGAATATTTAAAAGAAGAAAAACTACCACAAGAGGACATAGTTTTAAATTAGAGGGGCAAAGGTTTAAAAGTAATATCAGGAAGTATTACTTTACTGAGAGAGTAGTGGATGCATGGAATAGCCTTCCTGCAGAAGTGGTAGCTGCAAATACAGTGAAGGAGTTCAAGCATGCATGGGATAGGCATAAGGCCATCCTTCATATAAGATAGGGCCAGGGGCTTTCCATAGTATTCAGTATATTGGGCAGACTAGATGGGCCAAATGGTTCTTATCTGCCGACACATTCTATGTTTCTATTTGTCACAAGAAGAATAGCACAGCTTGCAGCACTGGGAATGGGCTGCTCCACAGACACTGTTATAGTCAGTGCGGTTGTGCGACAGGTACAGCTCTACATTGAGTTTTTTTTTAACGGGAACCACAAGACATGTGAACACCTAAAAACTTTTGTGAAGCTAGCCTTTTTGATATAAAGCTGCATGTACATACCTATTGTCAGTATCTAGAGTCCCTCAAAAAAAAAACAGCACACGCATGAAGGCTAACAGCATTTGTCTTAAAGGGGTTGGCTGAATGGGCACACACTCCATGATGTGCCACAGTAATCCGATGTGTGCCTTTCAGCTCACCTGAACTGCTTGTCACAGGCCCCCCCGGCTGTCGGTCCCCCAGTTATGTAAACATCCCTCAGCCACAAAATGGTGGCGATCACAGGTTTTCTTACCTGTCCACATCCTCTTCTGCACAGGCATTGGACAGTAGTTTGACCAATCCAGAATGGATGTGCGTGCCCATTCAGCCTGGATCCTTTTAAAGAGGACCTGTGTCCTCTCCTGACATATATTCTAGTAACTACTTGTAACCCCCCTTGTAATTACAAATCTGGAGCCACTATTCTTATGACTCTATGATGAGCCATTACTTTATTCCTGCTAGTAGTTATGAAAGAATTGCTAGTTTGATTGCTAGTTAATTGCTAGTTAATTGAAGTTTGCAATGAAGATCCAGATGGGTGTAACCAGTTGGGGGGGGGGGGTCCCTGCACAGTGTGACACTGTCAGCACCGATTGGACACTGTCAGACTGTACAAGAAGTTCAAAGATAGATGAGGCGCTTGGTCCAGAGTCCACTGTTGGGAACACTTCAATCACATAAGAATAGCAATATAGAAAACTCCCAGCAGCGTTTCAATATTCTTCAATGGTATTTATTGCATTCTTTAAAATTATAAATTACATGCAGACAGGACGCGTTTTGGCCTGTCCTGGCCTTTTTTTAACTGATGAAATACGATATTACTCTCACATCATATATATAGATAACTAGGGATAAGCGAACGTCTGTTTTAAAGTTCGGCGTAGAAGGTTCGGGTTATCTAAGAATTCCGTTATGGATTCCGCTACCATGGACCATAAGTTAATTTTGAAGAATGCAATAATTACTATTGAAGAATGTTGAAAAGCTGCTGGGAGTTTTCTGTATTCCGAGACTGTACAGTAGGGGTGGGAAGCCTTTTTGCACCCGAGGGCCATTTGGATATTTGTAACATCATTCGCAGGCCATACAAAATTCTCTGCTTAAAAATTTGACTGCTGTGTTTGGTCAAACATATATGTGACTTAGGGGTAAGTTACAGAAATTGCGCTTCAATTAAAAAAAATCTAAAATGGTGCCTGCACTATATATATATATATTGCATATAGTACAGGCGTCGTTTTGACCAAACATAGCAGTCTGATTTTTAAGTTCAGAATGTTACATATTTAGTTCTTTATTTGGCATTAATGGCAGCCAAGCTCATCCCAGGCGGGTCCAGAGAGGGGTTCACCCAGCTTTCACTCTCCCTGCCACTGTCCCTGCCTCTTTCTTCGCAACTGCCCCTGCCTTTGCCCTTTCTCAGCCTCAGATCTTCCACCCCCACCTCAATCCGCTTCAAATCAGCCTCCTATCAGCCCCCAGCCTACATCAGACTTCCATTAGACCTCCCAGCCTCAGATTAGGTTCCAATCAGACCCTCCCTAGCCTCAGATCAGACCCAGATCAGACCTCCCAGCCTCAGATCAGACCCCCCAGCCTCACATCAGACCCCCCAGCCTCAGATCAGGACCTCCCAGCCTCAGATCAGGACCTCCCAGCCTCAGATCAGGACCTCCCAGCCTCAGATCAGGACCTCCCAGCCTCAGATCAGGACCTCCCAGCCTCAGATCAGGACCTCCCAGCCTCAGATCAGGACCTCCCAGCCTCAGATCAGGACCTCCCAGCCTCAGATCAGGACCTCCCAGCCTCAGATCAGGACCTCCCAGCCTCAGATCAGGACCTCCCAGCCTCAGATCAGGACCTCCCAGCCTCAGATCAGGACCTCCCAGCCTCAGATCAGGACCTCCCAGCCTCAGATCAGGACCTCCCAGCCTCAGATCAGGACCTCCCAGCCTCAGATCAGGACCTCCCAGCCTCAGATCGGACCCCCTAGCCACAAATCAGATCCTTTCCATTAGCCTCAGGTCAGCCCCAAACAGACCTCAGATCAGACATTAAAAATAAATAAATAAAATTACCTCTCTAGTATCGGACGGCGCTGCCTCTTGCCAGATTCACTTACCCTCTGCACTGTACTGTGACTTCTTTGTGCACTACATTCTGACGCTGTATCTGTCGGGACACAGTGCGGGGCTGGAAGAAGGCCAGGGAAGGTGAGTACAGGCAGTGCAGTTCTCACCTTCTTAAGCCTCCCACATGCTAATGACCGCTTCTATAATAAAAGCAGTCAGTAGCATTTTCATAATGTGTTCTGGCAGGAGGCTGGGGGCCACATAAAATGATCCCGCGGGCCATATGTTGGAGGTTCCCCACCCCTGCTGTACAGGAACACACCCACAACTGGTAACATCCTTCTGGACCTTCATTGCAAACAGGTCGTAATTAATTCATAACGGCTATCAGGAATAATAAAGGAATGGCACACCATAGCCATAACAACAGATGCCCCAGAATTGTTAGTACATGGGGACTGCAAGTAGTTACTAAGGCAGACATCTCTGGAGGGGTGACAGGTCCTCTTTAGTCACAGTAGTTAGGGTACTTTCACACTAGCGTTTTTCTTTTCCAGCGCTGAGTTCCGTCCTAGGGGCTCAAATCCGGAAAAGAACTGATCAGTTTTATCCCTATGCATTCTGAATGGAGAGTAATCCGTTCAGGATGCATCAGGATGTCTTCAGTTCAGTCTTTTTGACTGATCAGGCTTTTCAGAAAAACGTAGCATGTTGTATTTTTACCTTTGGCCAAAAATCCTGAACACTTTGACTGAACTCCGGATCCGGTCTTTTTCCCATTGACTTGCATTAACGCCGGATCCGGCGCCGTGTGTTCAGTCAAACCGGATCCGGCTTTTGCATGTTAAACCCGAAAAATGTGAAAAAAAAGTTAAAGTCCATAAATGGCGGATCCGTTTTTTCCAATGCATTTTTTCATTGTGATCAAAATCCTGATCAGGATTCAAATGTTATCCGTTTGCACACGTTTTTCCGGATCCGGCGGGCAGTTCCGGTGTCGGTATTGAACGCCGGATTAAAACAACGCTAGTGTGAAAGTAGCCTTATTTAGGTGTTCTCTGTTTCTTCTTCTGTCCTTGGTGACTCTGGATTATCATTTTCCTTATAAATTTGTGAGGTTCTCCATGAATGGCTTATTCCACAGCCCTGTCTGCATGATTGATGCACCTTCATAGCTAAGACCTGTGGTCACTGGAAGAACAGGTATAGATTTACTGTATCATGGTGTAAAAAGTTCCCAGGTCCTCAGATGCATCTAAAACAACTCACTCTCCAGTGGAACCTCGGTCTCACAGGAGGGAGCGATTTCTCTGCTGTTTGGATCTGACTGCCCGGGATAGATGACAGCTGTGAAGTGAAGGAAGCTGATAACACATTTTTCTTTGACAGGTTGGTCTTAAAGTGGCTGTTCGTACAAGAGGCTGCAATGGCTTGTCCTATTACCTAGAATATGCAAAGTCAAAGGGGGTGTCAGACGAGGAAGTCGTTCAAGATGGTAAGTTATTACCCAGTCGCAGCTTTTTGTGTATTGTGCTTTCCTGCATTAATCTGATGGCCCTCGTACACAATAGAGCATTGCAAGCCCAACATCATTTGCTGGGGGAGCAAAGAATTGGCCACTTTGAATTGTAACATCCAAATCTTTGGTTCTCCAGAGATAAACCACCGCCAGGGGGGTCTGGCAATGACCTTCTCCTCTCTCTCTCCATTCAAAACGTATTCAGGCTTGGCCAAAGCAAGCACTTGTGTGTATAGGGGAGTCAGCTGCTAGCCCAATGAGCGTTTAGCCGATAGCTATTCAAGGTGTATGGGCTGATGGGAATTCTTCTCCATTTTCCTATTATCAGTAGGCTAAAGGCTATACCCTCGGCGTCTATAGCTTTTTAACTATATTTAAATATAGAAGATTTTAGAGAAACTCCTGGGACTGTCACAGTATTGGGATGTATGAGAAATGTGGGGGGGGGGGGGGAGTTCAGAAATGAAGACAATTGTATGGAAAATGCAGGCGGAGACGTTGGGGGACATTTCATCAAAACTGGTGTAAAGGAAAACTGGCTTATTTGCCCATAGCAACCAATCAGATTCCACCTTTCATCTTCCAAAGGAGCTTTAAAAAATGAAAGGTGGAATCTGATTGGTTGCTGTTGCCAGTTTTAATAAATCTCCCGCATTGAGTTTAGGCCCCCGTACACAGTAGTCTATTGTCAGCCAGACCCGGCAGAAATCTAATGTTTGTGGGGAGCAGATGCATCAGTGCCTTGGATTTCAGCGCCCGGCCCGTATGGATGAAGTGAGCCCCACCCCCACCGGCCAGTCAGGCTGCCGAGGGTATGTGAGGAGGGTGGGAGATGGGCTCCCCTCATAAATAGGAGTCTGCTTTTATTTTTTTGCGCTTCCATTAGCTCCTAGGAGCCTGGACCTCCAGCTGTGATATGCTGCCCTTCTGTAGCTTACACATCTGCATTAAGGCTGGGTTCACACTTGAGCGTTTTACAGCTCGTTCAAACGCGCTGTAAAACGCTCAACACATGAAAACCAATGCTTCCCTATGGCCCTGGTTCTCACTTGAGCGTTTTACAGCGCGTTTGAACGCGCTGAAAAACGCCTTACGCTCAAACAAGTACTTGAGCTTCTTTGGGGCGTTTTGACGCGCGTTTGTGGCCATAGGACACTGAAGTCAATCACACAAACGCGCGTTTACTATTGCAAAAAACGCGGCGTTAAACGCGCATATAAAATGCGCTCAATTTTGATGAAAATGTGTTTCTTATCTTTGTGAGTTTGAATTGCTGCATTTATTCTGCCCTTATGTTTTTCTTATGACAGGAGTGAGAGTGTTCATAGAGAAGAAGGCTCAGCTAACTCTTTTAGGAACAGAAATGGACTATGTAGAAGACAAACTTTCCAGTGAGTTTGTATTTAATAACCCAAACATTAAAGGAACGTGTGGTTGCGGAGAAAGCTTCAACATCTAATGCAAAGGCACTCAAGTCAAGGTCTCAGAAAATGCTTTGCATCATCGAGCATTGTACAGCACTTTGTTTTAGCTCAGTCTTTCATTTGACCCAATAAATTTTTGAATTGTTTTGTGAACTAAAACCCATTTATATGACAGATCATTTGTTACTCGCTGCCTTTTATTTTTCCGTCCTTTTGTGCTGGCTGTATTTTTGAAGCAATTATCTCTGGTTAAATGATTTAGTGCCTCTTTACAAAAAAAAAAAAGATAAAACTATACTGAATAAACATACACATGTTCTAGGTCACTTTTCTTAGCAACGGTGTATTCTCGTGCTGCATCACTAGGTGGCGCCAACACACATTTTGCTTTTGTTTCAGCTGACCATGGACCTAAACATAAAGACTGACAGCCCACCAAACTGTCTTATGTGGGCCCTCCTGCCTATCCCCTGACAGATGTTGATCCTTTTATTCTCTGGGTGTCTGGCAGCAACTTATTCCTATCTCTCCCCATTGACAAGACGTGTATTCTTGGCCGAGCCAAGTGTGCATGTGTATGGAGAAGTCAGGAGGAATATGGGTGCTGTAATGTACTGCTGAAGATTATCTAACGTATAGAATGTACATGAGATCTTAGGTCTTTGGTGACTGCTGATATGTGGTGTCCCATAGTACATCCTGGGATATAAGCTTTTTCCTGCCATATTGTATCTTTTACAGGCAAATGCGTTGTGCAAAATCTACATATAAACTTATATGGTGCCGTTTGTATGCAGCTAACTATTTCATACCCTGTATATCTAGCATACTTCAGTATTGCCTTTAACTTTCTTTCCATTATATTCTAGTCTAGGGGCTTAACAAGAGCTCCCTTTTCCTTCACCATGCCACTTTCTAAAGCACTCTCCATGTCACTAGGTTCCTCGAGCAGAAATGTCATGATTTTTTTTTTTTTTACACAAATGTCCATAGAGTGACTGCATAGATCATGCACGTCATGCTTGTGGCTCTCCAGCTGTTCAAAACTACAACTTCCATCATGTTCGGACGTCCTACAGCTATCAGGGCATGCTGGGAGTAGTAGTTTTGCAACAGCTGGGGGGCCATGAGTTTGGCATCCCTGGTCCAGATGTGTATAGATTTCCATGCACCCTATGTGTCCGTACCGTCACTGTATGGAAGATCTCTGCTCAGGGACAGATTGCATCACTAAGCATATGCACTCTTCATGGTGATGTTACTTACTCCCCTGTGAAATGTGCTGCTGCAGTTTGGCTTTGTACTGAATTCGCTATCAAGACACATCATCTTTGATACAAGTAGTGCACAGTCTTAATCTACCTGCTCTTCTGTATTTGTCCGATTATTTATCAAGGAGGTATGTTAAAATGTGCTTAGTGTGTGTATTATATAATGGCACTGATGTTCAAGGACTCCTGAAACGCACAAGTAGATTCTGTAACTTGAACAGTGATTTCTGATGTGGAACACTTTACGGCCTGGAAAAGTCAGTGTCTTGTTTTATGTATGTTTTGGTTTGAAAAATAAATGATTTGATGATCAATGTTTTGTGCTTTGTTTCTTAGGACATTGCACCCCTTGCAGACAATTTTGATACGTCCCTTCCAATGCCTATATACAAAACTGAGTGGGAGTTCACATCACCATTATTTTTATGTTCTTGTGATCCGTCAGAAAAAAAACATCCTGTATAAAAACAGATCCTGTGCATCAGTTAGGCCTCATGCACACGGCCGTGTAAATTTT
Organism: Bufo bufo; assembly: GCF_905171765.1. Classification (NCBI taxonomy): domain Eukaryota; kingdom Metazoa; phylum Chordata; class Amphibia; order Anura; family Bufonidae; genus Bufo; species Bufo bufo. The sequence continues at coordinate 328,045,462 of NC_053390.1, forward strand.
TGCGGTCCGCAAATCAAGGATACCGGAAGTGTGCATTTTGCGGAATGGAAGGTCTGACCCTCAATAGAGCAGTCCTTTCCTTGTCCGTGAGGCCTCATTGAAATGAAAGGGTGCGCGTCCGAACTGCAAAAAATGTGAGTCATTCGGTCTGAGATCCGTTTTTTAGATGGGAAAAAAAAATCCTGCATGCAGTGCTTTTTTTGTCCGTTTAATAAAACGCATCTCGGGCGGATGCCAAATGCGCATAAAGGCTCATGCACACGAATGTGTGTGCCCCGTGCCCGTATTGCGGCCTGCATACAGTGGGTCCACAATATACAGGCACCAGCCCTGTGCACTCCGTATCATGGATGCGGACCCATTGACTTGAATGGGTCTGTAATCCTCAACATACGTAGCGGAGGCATGGATCAGATTAGGGATCGACCGATATTGATTTTTTAGGGCCGATACCGATAATTTGTCAACTTTCAGGCCGATAGCCGATAATTTATACCGATATTCTGGGTATTTTTATTTTTGAGGGAAAAAAAAAATTTCCTACACAAATCTGCTGAAAATTTATGTTTATTGTTAACAAGTGTTATTATTTTATTTTTTTTGTAAATCTTTTTCATTTATACTTAATATTTTTGTGTGGTTTTTTTTTTTTTTTTTTTTTTTTTTACTAACTTTTAGCCCCCTTAGGGACTAGAACCCTTGTCCCATTCACCCTGATAGATCTCTATCAGAGTGAATAGGATCTCGCACTCTCCCTGCTGCTCTGTGCTCTGTGCACACAGCAGCATGGAGCTGACTATGGCAGCCAGGGCTTCAATAGCGTCCTGACTGACATGGTAACCGATCGGAGCCCCAGGCTTACACTGCTGGGGCTCCGATCTGAGGAGCAGGGGAGAGGGGATCCTGTGGCCACTGCCACCAATGATTAGAACTTGGGGGGGGGGGGGGGGGCGCCACCAATGTTTTTACTATTGGGATGGGGGTGGGGGGCGCACTGCGCCACCAATGACTAATACTAGGGGGCTTGAGGGGGGGGGCGCACTGCGCCACCAATGTTTTTACTATTGGGGGGGGGGGGGGGCGCACTGCGCCACCAATGAAGATACCTCTCTTTCACATACAGGAGGCGGGAGCTGGCTGCAGAATCACATAGCCGGCTCCCGACCTCTATGAGCAGTAGCTGCAATCCGCGGCACCTAAGAGGTTAACTACCGCGGACTGCAGCTGCCGTTCATAGAGGTCGGGAGCCGGCTATGTGATTCTGCAGCCAGCTCCCGCCTCCTGTATTTGAATTAATGAAAGACTCATCTTCATTGGTGGCGCAGCGGCCACAGCCCCTCCCCTCCTCTTGTCTTCCGTCCTGTCATTGGAGGCAGCGGCAGCAGCATCACAGGGGGAGGGGACACTGCTTCCTTCTCCCCTGTGCTGCGGAGGGCAGCGCGTTCTGTGTTCCCAATACGTTATCTGTATATCGGCAAAATAGATGCCGATACCGATAACGTTCAAAATCCTCAATATCGGCCAAACCGATAATCGGTCGATCCCTAGATCAGATGGCACCTAGATTTTTTGGGGTTTTGTTTTTACGCCACTCGCTATGTGCTAAAATGGCCGGACAACTTTATTCTGCGGGTCAGTGTGATTATGGCACTACCAAATTTATATAGTTTTTAATATACATAATTATATCATACATAATGCTTTCAGTGTTATACAATACATTCCAGAACTCTAAGGGCTCTTTCACACGAGCAGATCCCGTTCGTGGAATCCACTGCGTGAAAGAGTGCCAAGCCCCGTTCCAGACGGCAGAGACACAGAGCATTAATATGCTTGATAATGCTCTGTGCCTCTCTGTGACCTTTTTACTATAAAATCAGTGACAACTTTATCTCACTCTGATTTTGTAGTAAAAAAATCAGAGAGGCATGGAGCATTATTAATCATGTTAATGCTCCGTGTCTCTGCTGTCCGGACTGGGGCTTGGCTCTCGTTCACGCAGCAGATTACCCGCACGGCATCCGCTCTTGTGAAAGAGCCCTAAGGCCCCTTTCACACGGGCGAGTATTCCGCGCGGATGCGATGCGTGAGGTGAACGCATTGCACCCGCACTGAATACCGACCCATTCATTTCTATGGGGCTGTTCAGATGAGCGGTGATTTTTACGCATCACTTATGCATGGCGTGAAAATTGCAGCATGCTCTATATTCTGCGTTTTTCACACAACGCAGGCCCCATAGAAGTGAATGGGGTTGCGTGAAAATCGCAAGCATCCGCAAGCAAGTGCAGTTACAGGACCTTTGATGACGTCACTCCGGTCATCACATGGTACGTCACATGATCTTTTACCATGGTGATGGATCATGTGATGACCGGAGTGACGTCATCAAAGGTCCTGTAACTGTATTTAATGCTCACCACAGGTCCTATTCAACAAAGGAGACAGAAGTAGATGCCGGGCCGCGATCAAGTGGACTAAGGTGAGTTAAATTATATATTTATTTTTTTTAACCCCTCCAGCGCTGTTTTACTTTGCATTCTGTATTCAGAATGCTATTATTTTCCCTTATAACCATGTTATAAGGGAAAATAATACAATCTGCAGAACACCGATCCCAAGCCGAAACTTCTGTGAAGAAGTTCGGGTTTGGGTACCAAACATGCGCGATTTTTCTCATGCGAGTGCAAAACGCATTACAATGTTTTGCACTCGCGTGGAAAAATCGCGGGTGTTCCCACAACGCACCCGCACATTTTCTCGCAACGCCCGTGTGAAACCAGCCTAAGGGTTACATAGCATCATAAAGCAATATAATGCTATGCAACCCCGTAAGTGCTGGGAGGTCAGGACAGGAGCTGCATACTCAAGCTGCGAGTCTGGAGTGTGGAACTCACTGGTCTGAAAAGAGCCTAAGGGGACTAAAAGTTACTGTGTAAAAAAAAAAAAATAGTTATAAAAATGTTAAAAGTTCAATTCTCCCCCCTTTTCCAATTTCACATATAAAAATATATAAACAATTAAAAATAAACATACCGTAATTAAACATCCTTAAAATGTAAAAAAAATTAAATCCTGCACGATAAACGTCATAATAGGGGGAAAAAACACGCATATTGCCATTTTTTTTTTAGTTACCTTATGCCCCTCAAAAAGTTGTACCAATAAAAAGTACAGGTCGTACCAATAAATAGAATGAGGCGATGAGTTAGAACTAATAAACATTTAGATGAAAGCCCTGTTAAACACAGCGGTAGGCTTAACTATTCTGAATCCCACAGTGGATTACATTTCTAAATCAATAAATATAGTTTAAAATAGTATGTTAACCCTTATCCTATTATCACCTGCCAATAGTAATTTGAAATTTAGGTCTTGTGAAGTAATAAAAAGACAATCAAAAAGATAATGTGCCATCTAGGGATCCTCAGCTTGACTAATAGACTTTTCTTATATTTATTTTGGGCCAATTGGAGGTTTTGATTTGATTGTATTTTTATTGTATTGTAGAAATGGAATATTACAATAAGCATATAAAAAAAAAAAAAGTAATTTAAAAAGATTAATGCATACCTGAGTTTTAAATAAAGTTTGCATAATGGCTGTGCTTCTTTGTACAATCATAACTGTGAAGGAGCAGTTATGTTCGGGCTTCCCTAATGTTTTTTCAGCCATAATATTTCCTGTTTCAGCTGCACAGCTAGAACCATTTCACTCAGAAGCAGCACTTCTGCCAACACTGTCCTGCAGTGACTTCTTTCCCTTATTTGCCACTATGTTTTCAGCTCCTGAGCTCACAAAAAAATTAGGATGGATAAGTCACACTTACACAGGAAGCTCCTCTTATCTTCAGAAGCAGTGTTAAAGCAGTTGTTTTATCAGGCTCAGGAGCTCAGCTAGCTCTGACATGCCTCCACTTCCTCTCAGTTATCTTCTGAGATTCTATTACCAGGGACGGATCTTGCCTGACAATAGCCAGGGGTCTGCAACTTAGGTGGAAATGAGACAACTTTTTTTCAGGTGGATGCAGGCATATTTTTTTAAGTAAGTGATTTAGAAATTTGCTAGTTACATTATTCTCTATTAAATTGTGTGAAAGTACAGTGACTACGTATGTTTGGCACCAATGTATAACAGGGTACCTTCTCTATTACTCCAGAGTAGGGCTATAACTATTCTTGCACTGATTTCTTGTATTTCTAATAATTTGGATGTGATCTTCATATATGACATATATTACACCTGGTTCACTAGCAGATTGAGTATGCCTGGCCATGTTCTGCATAGGAATGGAACTTAATATTCCAATCCCCCTTTAGTAGAAGTGGGCTAGGCCTACTTCCTGGCAGTGGTGGGGGCTGAGAGTCAAGGTCAGGTGAGAGGAGTATGGGGCAGTGAGAGGATGTAGACCACCCACTCACTATATTCAGCCTTTGCGGACATCATATTTAAATAGAGGGAAAACGTGCCAAGGACACCCTCATCATCAAGCCATTGGTAGGCCAGTGTCAGCTAAGAACATAAAGAAGCATCAAGTCAGCCTGCCATCATACCTTCCTCCTCTGGTGCCAGGAAGAGAATTTGCACTAAAATTTGCTGTAACCGTTTGCACCTTCAAGTTTAAGTTGTCCAAAAAATTATACCGTTTCCAAGTCTGGCCTCATTCATCTTCATCAACCCTTTCACTGCATCGGACCCCAGGAGTGATGGCCTGAGGTATGAGCACCGTGACATAACTACTACATCAGAGCCACTACCACTCCCATCCTCTACACCGGCTCCCACAGGGGCTCACTGCACTTCATATGGGGCAGAAAAGTCTGGCAGAAAATATGCATTCTGGTCCCCTGATGATCTGACATTGGTCAGTGAAACGCGTAGGGACGTTTTTTTTTGTCAGTTTTGTTTATATGTACTTCTTTTGTCTGCCTGCCCTATGGAGTGACTGGTCCTTTTTGCTTCTGACGAAGCTGGGCAGTCATTAGGATAAGTCTAAGGGCCATCTAGGGGCAGTCAGAGAGGGTTTGTTCTACAGCTAGGATATAGGGATCTATTGAGGGGTTGAGTCCCAGCATCTGTCTCCCTCTCATATTTCTATCCCTATATTTCCTAACTCACCCTCTGAGTGAACCAGAGTACACACCGCCTGGCTCATTTATTATTTTTCCCTACCAGTTCACTTCTGGTTGGCAGATGGTACCTCTTTGTGAGGTGTTATATTTATGTATACCTTATCGTTGGGCCTACTATTTTAATAATATTTAATAAATATATATGTTTTAAGGCACTCCAGTACTTAATATATCATATTCCAGAAAATATGCAGCAAAATGTTATCTTATGGGGTTGAAAAGTGTCAATCCCTGCCCTGTGTTCTCCTGCGGAATAACATTCTGCAGAGTAAACTATGATGTGTTGCTGCTTTTGCGAAGCAGAATGTCGCCATTCATTTAAATGGAGGTGTAATCGTCACAGAAATTGGCATCAAAACTCGCACACAAAACTGCATCCTATTCCATGCGTAAAAATTCACACCTGCATATTTTCTGCAGATTTTTTTACCATGTGTGAAGGCACCCTTAGCTGGGCAGACCTCGAGGAAATTTCAGTGTTGGAAGGTATGCATAAAGATGCTTTTACATAGGACGTAAAGCCACATTAAACACTGCAGTAAAACCCTATTCCGCAGTTTTGTGATGTGGTTTTCGATGTGGGTTTGGCAGTGCAATTAAAAATAAGTCGTTTAAATGCACCCTAAACCACTTTTTACGCGACATATTAGGGCACATGGACATCATAGAGGGGACTGCTGCTTGGGACCCTGCAAAGGGCAGCTCCTGCTCTAAAGGCCTTGCCATGGCTATGTATTACATGGTCTTCCATCCACTTGTATGGGCTCCATGTACTACACTTCAGGGGAAAAGGAATTAGCACCATTTATTGAAGAAAAGATAATATTTAATCTCTGGTAATATTTATTCATAGGTGTTTTCACAGTTTTTCTTTTAGTTAAAAAAATACTGTGGCCAAATATAAAACACAGGAATCTCTAAGTATGGTGTTTTTTTTTTTCTAGAGACTTTACCTTCCCTTAGCTTCTCTATGTGACTTTAAACACACCAGAAACAAGGTAACCAAAACACTTGAAATGGATATGGTGCACACACTCTTTTTGGCACTGGTCAGCTCCTATTCTTGTCTGTTTTTGTGGATGAGAATAGCTCCTTCGTTTGATTTGATGGATAAAAAAAACGCAATGTACATGGAAACTGTCTGTTTTTCAAGGACCCATTGTGTCTGTCTGGCTGCACAGACAAAGTTGAGTGACCAGCTTATTGTTTCTGCTGACACTGGTTTCCGTTACCCTGTTCACAGTATGGTATAAATATTTTTATATTGTAATAGTGCTGGTATTTTGGGAAGTGGCAATGTATATGAAGTTTATTTTTATTGTTAATTTTTAGTTCTATTATAGGGAAAAGGAGGTATTTAAATTTTTTAGAAACATAGGACATCTGACCCTGACTCCAGATCAGTAATTTGTATGTTATTACTAATCCCATTTCTCTGCTGTGTGCCCAAAAACCAGTCATGGCATGCATAGGAAGGACTTCTCCTAGTGTCCGCTCCATTATGTGCGCATGCACAGGAGTCCTCGCAATGCATTCCATGGCTTACTTGCTTGGGTATATCGGGGGAATAGGGGTGCATATCAGTATACAGATTACTGATCCGGAGTCAGCGGCAGTTGTTCTATACAGGGAGTGCAGAATTATTAGGCAAGTTGTATTTTTGAGGATTAATTTTATTATTGAACAACAACCATGTTCTCAATGAACCCAAAAAACTCATTAATATCAAAGCTGAATATTTTTGGAAGTAGTTTTTAGTTTTAGCTATTTTAGGGGGATATCTGTGTGTGCAGGTGACTATTACTGTGCATAATTATTAGGCAACTTAACAAAAAACAAATATATACCCATTTCAATTATTTATTTTTACCAGTGAAACCAATATAACATCTCAACATTCACAAATATACATTTCTGACATTCAAAAACAAAACAAAAACAAATCAGTGACCAATGTAGCCACCTTTCTTTGCAAGGACACTCAAAAGCCTGCCATCCATGGATTCTGTCAGTGTTTTGATCTGTTCACCATCAACATTGCGTGCAGCAGCAACCACAGCCTCCCAGACACTGTTCAGAGAGGTGTACTGTTTTCCCTCCTTGTAAATCTCACATTTCATGATGGACCACAGGTTCTCAATGGGGTTCAGATCAGGTGAACAAGGAGGCCATGTCATTAGATTTTCTTCTTTTATACCCTTTCTTGCCAGCCACGCTGTGGAGTACTTGGACGCGTGTGATGGAGCATTGTCCTGCATGAAAATCATGTTTTTCTTGAAGGATGCAGACTTCTTCCTGTACCACTGCTTGAAGAAGGTGTCTTCCAGAAACTGGCAGTAGGACTGGGAGTTGAGCTTGACTCCATCCTCAACCCGAAAAGGCCCCACAAGCTCATCTTTGATGATACCAGCCCAAACCAGTACTCCACCTCCACCTTGCTGGCGTCTGAGTCGGACTGGAGCTCTCTGCCCTTTACTAATCCAGCCACAAGCCCATCCATCTGGCCCATCAAGACTCACTCTCATTTCATCAGTCCATAAAACCTTAGAAAAATCAGTCTTGAGATATTTCTTGGCCCAGTCTTGACGTTTCAGCTTGTGTGTCTTGTTCAGTGGTGGTCGTCTTTCAGCCTTTCTTACCTTGGCCATGTCTCTGAGTATTGCACACCTTGTGCTTTTGGGCACTCCAGTGATGTTGCAGCTCTGAAATATGGCCAAACTGGTGGCAAGTGGCATCTTGGCAGCTGCACGCTTGACTTTTCTCAGTTCATGGGCAGTTATTTTGCGCCTTGTTTTTTCCACACGCTTCTTGCGACCCTGTTGACTATTTTGAATGAAACGCTTGATTGTTCGATGATCACGCTTCAGAAGCTTTGCAATTTTAAGAGTGCTGCATGCCTCTGCAAGATATCTCACTATTTTTGACTTTTCTGAGCCTGTCAAGTCCTTCTTTTGACCCATTTTGCCAAAGGAAAGGAAGTTGCCTAATAATTATGCACACCTAATATAGGGTGTTGATGTCATTAGACCACACCCCTTCTCATTACAGAGATGCACATCACCTAATATGCTTAATTGGTAGTAGGCTTTCGAGCCTATACAGCTTGGAGTAAGACAACATGCATAAAGAGGATGATGTGGTCAAAATACTCATTTGCCTAATAATTCTGCACTCCCTGTACATGTGTTACTGTACTTATTAGGGCTTCTCAGAGGTGACAGATTCCCTGCTGCATTTGACAATTGGCTATGACAGAAAAGAGACTTATGACCGCAGTATTTGACAACTGTGTACAAAAATACGCTTATAACCGCTGCTTCTTTCTCTCCTCTTATGGAGTCTAAAGAGAATTATAACTGCTCTATCCGACATTTGACTATGATTAAACAGAGACTGTTTAATACTTGGCAAATATAAAAACTGGAGCTATGATTTACAACACTTAGTGTATAAAATATATAAATATGTTAAGAACAAAGCGATCGGGTCTGTTGCAACACTTGTCGCCGAGCAGACTGTTGGCTTCCTCAGGCTTGACCCAGACTAACTGCAAATGCCTAAATTTAAACATGGTGGTACGGAAGTGAAATCATCATTGATTTGCATAATTCTTTCAACAATTAAAACTATAAAAAAATAGCATGTAGCAACCTATAAAGACATATATGTAAGTATATGTAAATGGATATATATGATAAAGCTGTGAGTAAAATGTTACATATGTGTTGTTTAGTTATTTATTTAGTATTTTCAATAGTCTCATTCAGACCATCTGGTGTCATTGTTTGCAATCGAAATATCCAATAAGATTCTCAATTGAAGGGGTATTCCCATCACAGACAATGGGGTCATATCACACCTACACAGAGAACGGAGTGGGGAAAGGTGGCACAGGGCGCATTGCGCATGCGCAGCCGCCCTCCATTCATTTCTATGGCTTTCCTTCTGGAAAGGAGCACGCGCGATAACCGTCAGTTTCTGCTGTTTTACGCAGCAGTAATGGGAGCTGGCATGGTGATGAAAATATATATATTTTTTCTAAAATTATTTTTTTAAGTATTTAAACACAAGAAAAATTATATAAATGTGGTAATGAAATCGTACTGACCCCTTGAATGGAAGGTAACAGGTCAGTTTTACAGCAAAGTGGACCCCCTAAAGAACGAAACCCATAAAACTGTGGTGGAATTGCATTTTTATCCAATTCTATCCTATTTGAAATTTTCTAGTGAATTTTCTAGCTTCCCACTACATCGTAAAACAGAAAAAATTGAAAGAATGGAGACATATTTCCCCACTGGCGAATTCTAAACCAAGCAAAAAAATTAATAAAAACAGACATGGTGACAGGTGGATAGATCTGATGAAGAGGTGGGAGGAGAATGTCAGGATCAAGCTGAGGTATTAGATGATGATAAGGCAGAACTATCGCTGAGAGACATTTTCGGACAAAGCTTTAAATATTTTTCAGCAATGGAAGATGTCTTAAAGCAACTTGAAGGCATAAAGGCTGATATCACACATATAAGAGATGATTAAAATCAGGAAAAGGCTGGGTAAGGTGGGGGAGAGAATACATACAATCAGGGCCGGTTTTAGACATATTGTGGCCCTGGGCGAAATTAAAAGCTGGGCCCCAAATTCTGAAGTACTGTATAAACAGTCACATTTATTCACTTGACGCAAGGGGAGACGTCACCGCCATGGCCCACGATTGGTTGCAGGCAGCATCAAAATGGATGATGACATCCAGGGAACTGAGAAGAGGTCGGAGAGCACTGGAGCCGAGAGCCAGTGTCAGGAGGCAAGTAAGGCCCAGTTCACACTTCAGTTATTTGGTCAGTTATTTCCATCAGTTATTGTGAGCCCAAACCAGTAGTGAAGGCTACTCAGAGATAAGGTATAAGGGAAAGATTTCCTCCTGTTCTGTGTTTTTGACCTGCATCTGTTTTTGGCTCACAATAATTGATGGAAATAACTGAAGTGTGAACTCAGCCTAAGGGCTCATGCAGACGGCCGTTGATCGTCTGCAATATATGGGCACCGACTGTGTGCTCACCATATCACGGATGCGGACCCATTCATTTGAATGGGTCCGCATACCAGAAGGAGCAGTGTGGACATGGAGATAATGTGTTCCCTTACGTCCTAACCAGCAGCACAAGTGGGTATTTGCCCCTGTGAAGCTGGTCAGGACAGGCGGAATTTTTAATGAACAAAAAATTTCTGCCTAAGTATCTTAATTAACAATTAGCCAATTAAGCCCTTACCCCATATAACCCGGCCCCAACTGGACGGGATTGCTTTTTTATTGTCCTGTGGACTCCAGGACAGGCTAGACTCCTTACTGGAGTCTCCCAGTATTGACCATAAAGTTATAAAATGGTTATTATGTTCTTTAATTCTGCCTTTTCTTTTCCTAGGTATCCTGACCTGTCTCCGCCTACCTTGGGTGCCTCCGGTGAATCTCCATCTGCTGGTGATTACTCCTGGATGTCCTGCTGCTGCAGCGATCCGAAGGCTCTGCCTGTTACAGGGGGGAGATGGCGCCGGGTTTGGCTCCCTGCCTCCCTCCACGTGTGCCGCTGAAGCAGTCGCTTCGCTCCGCCGGCATCGCGCGTGTACCGGAAGTGCGTCACACTCGTCACTTCCGGTCCGCGGCTCCGGCTTCAGCGCTGTGTTCAGCGCTTTCAGTTTTAAACATTATGCTTAAAGTTCGTGCCCCGGTTGCTGGGGCACCAATAAGTGATAAGATGGGGAGAATAATGTATAATTATTAAAGACTTATACCTTCTAACCGGGATTCCACCCCCTGGGTGGGGGAGTGACGGTAAGCTCCTCCCCCTTGTGCTATTTAAGGCACCTGTGTGAGGCAGGTCAATGTTGCTCTCAGTTTTCTGAGCTCAACTGACTTCTGCTGTTGATTACTCCTGCGCCAGGAAGTTTTCCTTGAAGTCACCTTGCTTGCTTCTAAGATGGCATCGCCACCTCACGGTAAGGTACTGCTTCCCCTTTTTTGTACCAATTTGGGTCCAAATTCTTATTCTGTGCTCTGTGTCTTAGGCAAAACTACCCAGAAGCAGAAACATCTCGCCTGCTCCACCTGCAGCACCCCATTGCCGGATTCATACGAATTCCATCGATGTCCAGGCTGCCGTCCCAGAGCGGACCCAGAACCAACGATGGTGGATATGTTTTCATGGATGAAACAATTCATGGATACGTCTATCGCCGAAATTAAGGGAGCAGTCTCCAACAAGAGGCCCAGACAGGCTTCTCCTGGTCCTGTTCCCATGTCTGAAGACATCGTCTCCATTGAGAACAATTCTTCCTCTGAGGAGGAGAGTTCGGCCTTCCTCTTTCCGGCCGAAAAGACTCAGAGACTATTGCGCTCCATCAGGTCGAGGGACCATGATGTTGAGCAAGGGGAAGCTCCACAGTCCACCTCTAGGGGGCCAAGGGCCTTTAAAGTGGACGAGTCTTTAATGAAGTTAATGGCAACCGAGTGGAAACACCCGGAGAAGGGGCCAGTGTTAACAAAAAGATTCAAACTAATGTTCCCTCTACAGGATGCGGACTCCTTAGTTTGGGTTCCACCTCCAAAGGTGGATATGGCCATATCAAAGCTCTCCAAGAGAACCCTAGTGCCTTCAGACGACGGCAGCAACCTAAAGGACCCCTTAGATAGACGAGCAGAGTGCACGCTTAGACGCAACTACTCGGCTGCCTCCGCTTCTGCCTCGGTTGCTATAGCATGCTCTGAGGTATCGGAGTTCATCCGTGCTCGCACTCTCAGAATCCAATCAGACTTGGATTCTGGGGTTGCCCGGGACGACGTCTTGGACCAGTTCAAGACCCTCCTACTGGGGATCGATTTCTTAACAGACTCCTCCCAACAACAGTTAAAATTAGCGGCCAAGTCGATGGCGCTCTCTTCAGCCAGTAGACGCCCACTCTGGTTAAAACCATGGGCGGCGGACAACACGTCCAAATTTAACCTTTGCTCCCTTCCCTACGAACCTGGTAGATTGTTCGGTTCCGAGTTAGATGCTCTCATGGAGAACCTAGCGGACAAGAAGGGTAAATCCCTCCCCCAGCAGTCCTTTCGGGGTCGAGAAAGGGGTAGAGGAGGAGGAAGGTTTCAGGGGGGAGGCAGAACCCAGAGGCGTTCTGAAAATAATAAAAGAGGTAGGGGTCGCGGTCGTGGAAACCGCAAGCCTGATCTATGACTCTCCACAGGCCGTCTACCCCCCTCCCCTCCCCCCTGTTGTCCCCGAGGAAGGAACAGTTTTCAGTCCCCCAGTCGGTGGACGTTTGAGTCTATTCAAAGATTTTTGGGTGCAAAAAATTCCAGACCCTTGGGTGCTACAGGTGATAGCGTCAGGGTACACAATAGATTTTATTTCCCTTCCTCGGGACAAATTCGTCCTAACAAGGACCCTACCACCCGACAAACAGTTAATCCTGGAAGACTCGGTCCTCCAGTATATACAGAAAGGAGCATTAGAGGAGGTTCCTCCTCGCGAACGGCGGCAGGGGGTTTATTCCCCCATCTTTTTGGTGCCAAAACCGTCAGGAGACTGGCGGATGATCATCGATTTACGTTATTTAAATCGCTTCATCAGGAAGAAGCGTTTCCGGATGGAAACCATTCGCTCTGTCTTAAACATCCTGAACCCAGGAGATATGATGGTAACCATAGACCTGAAGGATGCTTACCTTCATGTTCCCATCTGCCCAGCACACAGGAAATATCTCAGAGTTGCTGTGGCCTTGCAAGGGGTAGTGAAGCACTACCAGTTTGCTGTATTGCCCTTCGGCATATCCTCAGCTCCGCACACCTTCACAAAGGTTGTGGCTCCTGTGGTCGCCCATTTAAGGCTCCTTGGGCTAGAAGTCGTACCGTACCTGGACGATTGGCTTTTAAAGGCCGCAAACGCAGACGTCCTGCAGAGTCAGCTTCAACAAGCTCTCCAGATTCTCCAGGGTCTGGGGTGGTTGATAAATTGGGACAAGTCGCACTTAGTCCCGTCAACCACGAGAACGTTCTTGGGCTTTGTGATCAATTCACAACTGATGACCCTATACCTGTCCCCTCAAAGGAGGGACAAAGTAATAAAAGCCGCACAGTCTCTTATGCCACCCAGACGAGTCTCCATAAGGGTTCTTATGAGGATGTTAGGCCACATGTCAGCATCTGCAGAGGCAGTTCCGTGGGCCTTATGGCACTTACGCCCTCTTCAGGAGGAGGTCTTAGCAGCTTGGACTCGCAAGCCCAAAGACCTAGACAGGATGCACTCCCTGTCGGTAGAAGTCCGTTCTTCGCTCAAGTGGTGGAAGAACCTAAAGGATGGGAGGTCTCTGATCCAACCTCGTTGGATCACCTTGACCACGGACGCTTCTCTGCTGGGCTGGGGGGCCCATCTGGAGGACTATCCAGTACAGGGTACTTGGAATCCCCAGGAGAAAATCCTCTCATCCAACTGGAGAGAGCTGAGAGCGGTCAAACTAGCCCTCCTTCATTTTGCTCCTCTCATCCGCGGTCAGGCGGTGAGAGTCCAAACAGACAACACTACTGTGGTCGCTTACCTAAACAGACAGGGAGGGACGAAGTCCCTAACCCTCCTGAGGGAGGCGGGTTCTATTCTTTCTTGGGCAGAGATCAATCTATCCCACCTGATGGCAGTCCATATCAGAGGGGATCTCAATGTACTGGCAGATCGCCTGAGTCGGGGTCTACCAGTTCCAGGGGAGTGGTCCCTGAACGAGAACATCTTCTCTATGATTGTCCAGCGGTGGGGCACGCCGGAAATCGACCTGATGGCTACCCGATTGAACGCCAAGGTGAGCAGGTTCTGTTCCCTTTACAGGGAGGACAACCCGGTAGCGATAGACGCTCTGTCCATAACATGGAGGTTCAGGCTGGCATACATCTTCCCTCCAATTTCCATGATACCGAGGGTATTGATGAAGATCAAACAAGACCAGACCTCGGTGGTTGCCATCATGCCATTCTGGCCAAAGAGGTCTTGGTTCACCCAGCTCATGAAGATGAGTCAGGGCAATTATTGGAGACTTCCCCTAATACAGGACCTTGTGTATCAGGACACAGGTCCCTGTCTAGATCTGAGGAGACTCAATCTGACGGCCTGGAGATTGACAGGTCCCTTCTAGAAGCTAGAGGGTTATCTGTGGAGGTCCTGAGAACAATCTCTCACTCCAGAGCGGAATCTACAAGCAAGAAGTATTCTAGAATCTACAGAATATTCCTGCAATGGTGCAATAACAGAGAGGTAGTTGCCTCAGACCCTCCTCTCTCCGCTATTCTACAATTCCTACAGGATGGTCTAGACAAGGGTCTAAGCCCATCTACTATCAGAGCTCACGTCTCTGCCTTATCGGCATGCCTTGGCAGACCGATGTCTCAGGACCCCCTAATCAAGAGGTTCCTGAAGGGAGCCGAAAGACTTAAACCCAGAGTCCTGAGACCAATCCCACAGTGGGACTTATCGGTGGTTCTAAAAGGGTTATGTGTCCCCCCTTTTGAGCCTTTGAATGAAGTGGACTTGAGGTTCCTATCCCTAAAGATCACATTCTTACTGGCTATCACATCAGCTAAGAGAGTTGGGGAACTTCAGGCTCTGGGGGCTTCTGAGCCCTATTTAAAAATCCTTCAGGACAAGGTCCTGTTAAGGTTTTTACCAACCTTTTTACCAAAGGTTCCTACCTTTTCTAATATTAATCAGACAATATGTCTGCCCACCTTTTCACCGGCTGCAACTTCTCCCGAGGAGGAAAGGCTCCGTACATTGGACATTTCAAGAGGTCTTAGAATATATTTGGACAGAACAAGCGATTTTAGAAGATCGGAAAACCTCCTTCTGACCTATACAGGGAAAAACAGGGGTCTGAAGGCCTCAAAACCCACGCTGAGTAGGTGGATTAAAGAGGCAATCCGTCTGGCTTTTCTGTCCCAAGATTTGACGCCTCCTTCTTTCGTCTCCGCCCATTCTACCAGGGCTGTATCCACCTCTTATGCGGAGAAGAAACTGATTCCCCTGGATCAGATTTGTGCAGCCGCTTCTTGGAGTTCTCTGAACACCTTCATTTCGCATTACCGTCTAGAGTCTAGACAGACGGAGGGAATGGCCTTTGGACAATCAGTTTTAAGTGCCGCCCTCTCCTGAGAGGGAAGTAGGGAGCCCTCCCAATTTGGGTGAGGTTCTTGCTACTTCCCCACTTGTGCTGCTGGTTAGGACGTAAGGGAAGCGTCAATTTTGACGTAAATTTGTTTTCCCTTAGTCCTAACAGCAGCACACAAATTTCCCTCCCCTTGTATGATTTTTTTTGTCATTTACTTGTTATAAAGCAATCCCGTCCAGTTGGGGCCGGGTTATATGGGGTAAGGGCTTAATTGGCTAATTGTTAATTAAGATACTTAGGCAGAAATTTTTTGTTCATTAAAAATTCCGCCTGTCCTGACCAGCTTCACAGGGGCAAATACCCACTTGTGCTGCTGTTAGGACTAAGGGAAAACAAATTTACGTCAAAATTGACGCTTCTCTGCATTCAAAGTAAAAAAGTTAATAACAAATAGAAAGAAATATGAAAAAATAATAATAATGCTAGTAAAAAAGAAAAAAAGTGGATTTCTTTATTCACCCAAACACTCAATGGCATCCACTTGTTTCACTGAAGTCAGAATGCTGCCTTTCTTCCATAAATTTAGATAGAGAGACAGACAAACAGATATATAGGGGATAGAGAGATAGATATGAGGTATCCAAAAAATAAATAAAACACAAGCGACACAGCAGGAGCAATGTGAATGACGCTGTGCCAGCGGCTGTGGAAGTGATCCAGCATCCAAGTAAGGCCTCTTGCACACGAACATCCGCAATACACATGGCAGGTCCACAATACACGGGCACCGGCCCGTGTGCACTCCGCATCAGGGATGCGGACCCATTCACTTGCATGGTGTTTTTGTTCGTGCCTCCGGACTTGTTCTATTTTTTTGCAGTGCGGACGGATCACAAACCCATTCAAGTTGAATGGGTCTCGATCCGTCCCGGCCGCCGCAAAGACGTTGCCCGTGCATTGGGGACCGCAAATTTCGGTCCCCAATGCATGGAACAGATGCACAACGTTCGTGTGTAAGAGGCCTAAATAGAACAGAAAATTCCATGCTGCTTCCAAAAGTTGTTCAATGCAACGTTTCAGTCGTCTTACCAGGACTTTTCTCACGCAGTATTTTTATAGTGCTTGAGAAAAGTCCTGGTAAGACAACTGAAACGTTGCATTGGACAACTTTTGGGAGCAGCATGGAATTTTTTTTCTAGATAGAAACATAGAATGTGTCGGCAGATAAGAACCATTTGGCCCATCTAGTCTGCCCAATATACTGAATACTATGGATAGCCCCTGGCCCTATCTTATATGAAGGATGGCCTTATGCCTATCCCATGCATGCTTAAACTCCTTCACTGTATTTGCAGCTACCACTTCTGCAGGAAGGCTATTCCATGCATCCACTACTCTCTCAGTAAAGTAATACTTCCTGATATTACTTTTAAACCTTTGCCTCTCTAATTTAAAACTGTCCTCTTGTAGCAGTTTTTCTTCTTTTAAATATTCTCTCCTCTTTTACCTTGTTGATTCCCTTTATGTATTTGAAAGTTTCTATCATATCCCCTCTGTCTCTTCTTTCTTCCAAGCTATACATGTTAAGGTCCTTTAATCTTTCCTGGTAAGTTTTATCCTGCAAACCATGTACCAGTTTAGTAGCTCTTCTCTGAACTCTCTCCAAAGTATCAATATCCTTCTGGAGATATGGTCTTCAGTACTGCGCACAATACTCCAAATGAGGTCTCACTAGTGCTCTGTAGAGCGGCATGAGCACCTCCCTCTTTCTACTGGTAATGCCTCTCCCTATACACCCAAGCATTCTGCTAGCATTTCCTGCTGCTCTGTGACATTGTCTGCCTACCTTTAAGTCTTCTGAAATAATGACCCCTAAATCCCTTTCCTCAGTTACTGAGGTTAGGACTGTATCACTGATTTTATATTCTGCTCTTGGGTTTTTACGTCCCAGGTGCATTATCTTGCACTTATCAATATAAAATTTTAGTTGCCAGATTTTTGACCATTCCTCTAGTTTTCCTAAATCCTTTTCCATTTGGTGTATCCCTCCAGGAACATCAACCCTGTTACAAAATCTTTGTGTCATCAGCAAAAAGACACACCTTACCATCAGGCCTTCTGCAATTTTGCTGAAAAAGATATTAAACAATATGGGTCCCAGAACAGATCCCTGAGGTACCCCACTGGGAACAAGACCATGGTCTGAATATACTCCATTGACTACAATCCTCTGTTGTCTGTCCCTCAGTCACTGCCTAATCCATTCAACAATATGGGAGTCCAAGCACAAAGACTGCAATTTATTGATAAGCCTTCTATGTGGGACAGTATCAAAAGCCTTACTAAAGTCTAGATAAGCAATGTCTACTGCACCTCCTCCATCTATTATTTTAGTCACCCAATCAAAAAAATTATATACTATAAGATTAGTTTGACTTGATCTCCCTGAAGTAAACCCATGCTGTTTTTCATCTTTCAATCCATGGGATTTTTGATGTTCCACAATCCTCTCCTTAAGTATGGTTTCCATTAATTTCCCCACTATTGATGTCAGGCTTACTGGCCTATAGTTGCCCGATTCCTCCCTACTACCTTTCTTGTGAATGGGCACAACATTTGCTAATTTCCAATCTTTTGGGACGACTCCTGTTGCCAGTGATTGGTTAAATAAATCTGTTAATGGTTTTGCTAGTTCACCGCTAAGCTCTTTTAATAGCTTTGGGTGTATCCCATCAGGCCTCTGTGACTTATTTGTATTAATTTTAGACAGCTGACTTAGAAGCTCTTCCTCTGTAAAGACACATGCATCAAAAGATTCATTAGTCTTCCTTCCTGAGGTCCTTTTCCTTCATTTTCCTTTGTAAAAACTGAACAGAAGTATTCATGGAGGCAGTCAGCTAGTTCTTTATCTTCTTCCATATACCTTCCTTCTTTTGTTTTTAATTTGGTAATTCCTTGTTTCAATTTCCTTTTTGTATTTATGAATCTGAAGAATGTCTTATCACCTTTTTTCACTGACTTAGCTAATTTCTCTTCTGCCTGTGCTTTAGAAGCTCTTATAACTTGCTTGGCCTCTCTCTGCCTAATCTTATAAATTTCCCTGTCATCCTTGTTTTTTTTTTTTTTTTATAATTACTAAATGCTATCTTAATGTTTTTTAGATAGATAGATCGATATGAGATAGATAGATATGAGAAATACAGATGATAAAGATATATGGGTAGATAGAGGATAAAGATATTTGTGAGATAGACAAGCATTAGATACATTATAAATATTACATTATATTTAGATAACTGTGTTCTAGGCAGCAAATAGTTTAAAGAAAAGGACAGGTCCTGCATATGCTCTGCAGGCTATCTCCCCTCCTGTTAGTCCGGGGTCTGGACTGTCCAGCTGTATGGTGATGTCAGCCAACAAGTGCAGGACAGCTGCAGGACAGCTGTGCTATCTGTGCTCTTCTCAGGGGAGGCCACCAGTTTTTTTCCACATGTGTATGGGCACATCAGCAGGGGGCCCCATTTAGGGATGGGGGCCCGTGACAATTGCCCTGTTTCCCCCCCCCCCCCCCCCCCTGCATACAATAGAGGATGTGTCCAATGCACTTCAGAAGGAAACTACACACAAAATGATTTCAGAAAAGTTAATTGATCTGGAAAATCGTTGAGGGAGGCATAATCTGAGAGTGATGGGTCTACCGGAAGTGGTTGAAGGAAAGGATGTGGTTATGTTTGTCACTCACTATGTTTGGGAAAGAGACGCTCACTAAAATGTTTCTAGTTGATAGGGCCAATAGAGCCTTCAATGGTAAAGGGGTTGTCTGGCCTTGGAGCAGACAACCCCTATACTATGGACCTGTGTCTCTGAACGTAAAAATGTAGGCTCACCTGTCTGCGGTTCCATTCTCGGTGGCACCAGGAAGCAGCTGTGTCCCATGAGCGCTGCCACTAATCACGGGCCTCAGTGGTCACAGAGGCTTGAATAGTACATCACTTCTGAAATGTAACATTCGAGGCTCTGTAACTGCTGCAGCCTGTGACTGGGCGCAGCAGTCACTGGACCCAGTGGCTTCCTTGTCTTGCATGGACCAGATATGACTGGGAACACACAGCAGCAGTTGAACCGCGGAAAGGTGAGTTCTGTTTTTTATGTTCAGAAGCACAGGTCCGTAGCATAGGCGTTGTCGGCTCTAATGCCGGGCAGCCTCTTTAAGTGAAGAACACCATATTCCCTACCAAGAGTATAGTTTATACATCTGCTTTCTCCAAGAGACGGGGAGAATATTTTACAAAAACAAGAGAACAAAATGCTTTGGTGTATAATAGTGTGAACGTAATGTTTTTTCCAGATTGCCTGCTGGACATACAAAAGAAAAGGCTCAGTTTTAATGAGCTAAAAAAAGAATAAGAGCAAAGCGTGTGAAATGCTCTTTGTCATACACACTTAAATTGCATGTAATTTATGAGAGGAAACCACTGAGATTGGATATCTAATTGGAAGTGATGTGGTTCTATAAGATGTATATTATGTATTTTTGCTATTTTCAGGGCAACAGTGTCCTATGGCTTATGCTAGATTTGTAGTCTTTGTACATTTATGCAGATAATCGTAAGGGAAAAGATTGAGGGGTCAGAGCAGCCAGCTGGGTCTTATTTTTCTCTCTCCATAGGTAACTAAAATACTTTCATGGAATGTCTGGAATTTAACCCTTTCACTACCGGAGTTTTTTGTTTTGTTTTTTTCGTTTTTGCGTTTTCATTTTTCTTCCCTATCTTCCTTGAGCCATAACTTTTTTATATTTCTGTTCACATAGCTGTATAAGGGCTTATTTTTTGCAGGATAAGTTGTACTTTCTAATGCCACCATTAATTATGGCATACAATGTAGTGGAAAGGGGTAACATTTTTTTCAAATGGGGTGGAATTTGAAAAAAAAAACGCAATTCCTCCACCGTTTAACAGGTTTTGTTCCCACGGCATTTTGTTTGCGGCAAAACTAAACCATGTCCTTCATTTTATGGGTCAATACGATTACAACAATACTCCATATGTATAGGTTTTGTATGTCTAAATAGTGTTAAAATAAATGTAAACTTTGAAAAAAAAATTTTTTTTACATCACCATATTCTGACTTTGATAACTTTTTTATACTTATGTCTACTGAGCTATATAGGGGCTCATTTTTTACGGGACAATCTGTAATTTTTATTGATACCATTTTGGAGTGTGTGTGACTTTTTGATCACATTGTATTACATTTTTCTGAGTAAGAGAAGAATGAAAAAATGTCAAACCAGCCATTTTGAGCCTTTTTTCTGTTACGCCATTCGCTGTATTGGAAAATTTTTATATTTTGGTAGTACAGGCATTTTCGGTAGCGGTGATACCCATCATGTTTATATTTATTGTTATTTAGATATTAATTTTTTTATTATAAGGAAAAGAGGGTGATTTAAACTTTTATATTTTTTATTTTTTTATATATTTTTTAACATTTTTTTTTAATTTTTTGTAGTGATTTTGAAGCTCCTATATGAGCCTATAAATTCTGTTTTTTAATTTTGTACAATCGGGGATTTTTAAAATGAATTTATGACTATCAATTGCTCATTTCTTATGTTGGTCTGCCATCTGGTGGCCAAAATAAGAATTTCAGCATGAATAATATAATTATAGTATTCAGAGCAACTAAACAAATAACGTATTAAGCTCCCTCTATTTGAAAATATACCTTTTATTAATTATGTATTAAAACTAAAAAAACTTAGGTATTCCTAAGATACACTAACCTTTTATACACCACCTATATAGGGTCTGGGTTATAGGTAAGTATATCACATATAGGGGCTAGATTATACAAACCGGATTCCAAAAAAGTTGGGACACTAAACAAATTGTGAATAAAAACTGAATGCAATGATGTGGAGATGGCAAATGTCAATATTTTATTTGTAATAGAACGTACAGTAGATGACAGATCAAACGTTTAATCCGAGTAAATGTATCATTTTAAAGGAAAAATACGTTGATTCCAATTTTCACGGTGTCAACAAATCCCAAAAAAGTTTGGACAAGTAGCAATAAGAGGCTGGAAAAAGTAGATTTGAGCATAACGAAGAGCTGGAAGACCAATTAACACTAATTAGGTCAATTGGCAACATGATTGGGTATAAAAAGAGCTTCTCAGAGTGGCAGTGTCTCTCAGAAGCCAAGATGGGTAGAGGATCACCAATTCCCACAATGTTGCGCAGAAAGATAGTGGAGCAATATCAGAAAGGTGTTACCCAGCGAAAAATTGCAAAGACTTTGCATCTATCATCATCAACTGTGCATAACATCATCCGAAGATTCAGAGAATCTGGAACAATCTCTGTGCGTAAGGGTCAAGGCCGTAAAACCATACTGGATGCCCGTGATCTCCGGGCCCTTAAACGACACTGCACCACAAACAGGAATGCTACTGTAAGGAAATCACAGAATGGGCTCAGGAATACTTCCAGAAACCATTGTCAGTGAACACAATCCACCTTGCCATCCGCCGTTGCCAGCTGAAACTCTACAGTGCAAATAAGAAGCCATTTCTAAGCAAGATCCACAAGCTCAGGCGTTTTCACTGGGCCAGGGATCATTTAAAATGGAGTGTGGCAAAATGGAAGACTGTTCTGTGGTCAGACGAGTCACGATTCGAAGTTCTTTTTGGAAATCTGGGACGCCATGTCATCTGGACCAAAGAGGACAAGGACAACCCAAGTTGTTATCAACGCTCAGTTCAGAAGCCTGCATCTCTGATGGTATGGGGTTGCATGAGTGCGTGTGGCATGGGCATCTTGCATGTCTGGAAAGGAACCATCAATGCAGAAAAATATATTCAGGTTCTAGAACAACATATGCTCCCATCCAGACGTCATCTCTTTCAGGGAAGACCCTGCATTTTTCAACAAGATAATGCCAGACCACATTCTGCATCAATCACAACATCATGGCTGCGTAGGAGAAGGATCCGGGTACTGAAATGGCCAGTCTGCAGACCAGATCTTTCACCTATAGAGAACATTTGGCGCATCATAAAGAGGAAGGAGCAACAAAGAAGGCCCAAGATGATTGAACAGTTAGAGGCCTGTATTAGACAAGAATGGGAGAGCATTCCTATTTCTAAACTTGAGAAACTGGTCTCCTCGGTCCCCAGACGTCTGTTGAGTGTTGTAAGAAGAAGGGGAGATGCCACACAGTGGTGAAAATGGCCTTGTCCCAACTTTTTTGGAATTTGTTGACACCTTGACACCATGAAATTCTGATTCAACATATTTTTTCCTTAAGTGGTACATTTTCTCAGTTTAAACTTTTGTTCCGCGATTTATGTTCTATTCTCAATAAAATATTAGAAGTTGGCACCTCCACATCATTGCATTCAGTTTTTATTCACGATTTGTATAGTGTCCCAACTTTTTTGGAATCCGGTTTGTAGATATACATATATATACATATATCAAGAGGTGGAACATAAAATGTCTTTCTTTACTCACGGTTTGTTGACATAGGATATCATGAGAGGATGGGACCTATCGAAAGTTTATACTGTTTACTGTTTTTGTTTGGGAATAACATTCAGTTTTTTAGGGCAAGGGTAGGAATTATAGGGGCTGTTTCACACGAGCGGATGCCGTGCGTGGCATCCGCTCCGTGAAAGAGTGCCAAGACCCGATGCAGACTGCAGAGGCACGGAGCATTAACATGACTGATAATGCTCCGTGCCTCTCTGTGATCTCTTTACTACGAAATCACAGTTGTCACTGTGATTTCGTAGTAAAGAGATCACAGAGAGGGTTTAGCCACTGAGAGGTGGGGCGGGTGCTCTGCCTGTAGGCAGGGAGGGATCTAGGGATTAAATACGGATTTATATTTGTTATTCCCAATAGCACCGAGATCTGGAGAGATACAGTCAGGTCCATAAATATTGGGACATCGATATATTGGTACATATACAAACTGTTGTAATTCCTACACCGTTCACCTGATTTGGATGTAAATACCCTCAAATTAAAGCTGACACTCTGCAGTTAAAGCACATCTTGTTTGTTTATTTTAAATCCATTGCGGTGGTGTATAGAGCCAAAAATGTTAGAATTGTGTCGATGTCCCAATATTTATGGACCTGACTGTATTTGGGATATGATGAACATTAGAAGATTGTGAATGTGAAAGACATCTCTAGTCCCATCCTCTCATGATATCCTGTGTCAACAAACCGTAGAAATGAATTGAGTATGCTGGGAATTGTAGTTTCACAACAGCTGGAGTGTCGGAGGTTGCTGATCCCTGGTCTATGGGTATGTCAAGCTATATGTTTCTATATTTTTTTCTGTTTTTAGCCACTATTTGAATGGATTACCAAAGTGCCCAGGGCCATTAGTAGGGAATTATAACAAGGTGGGACAGATTCTCAAAAGAATAAAGTGTCAGAAAGATAATGGGACAATGACTATGTTTGGTAAATTTACAGATAAGATGGGATGCCGAATAAGTGAGAAGCACCGAGAAAAGAGGCATACTTGTGCTGTTCATAGGCATGACAAGGATAGAATTGGTGTTAGCCAGTAACATAGAATATAGATTTTAAGATATTGAGGTCAGTTATTATGAAATAAAAAAAACTCACATGGCCCCATTTTGGAACTTCCTTGACACTTCCTCAGCCAGTGTATTGTCTGAAAGTGCATCACAGAAAAGTGCAGCTGCTTGTCCACAGCCAATGTGGACAAGCTCACGTTCATTAAAATGAACCAGGCATGGATCCCACAGGACTTGTCTGTACCTTGTGCAGAATAGACATGTATACCGGCCATACCCAGCCATTGTTATACTTCAGCGCACTTTCTCATTGTTTTATTTTTTATATTTCCCAATGTTTTGGGGTGTACCCTAAATTAAACAAAAAAAAAATAAAAATACCAGGGTTGGCTACCTCCTCCTCCACCGTCATGCCCACTGCCTCCTCAACTTCCTACTCCATATGGACCTCCACCTTCTAGATCAAGATTCAAATTTTTTATTTTTACGTATTTTATGTTATTTTAAGTCATTTCACTAATTGATACATTGTTGGGTGACATTCTCAAATTTTTGGCTGTGAATATACCCATGCTCTACATAGCAGACAGGTAAATACATTTCACTAATTTGTCTGTTACATTGTTGTGTGACATTCACAATTTTTTGGCTGTGATATACCCCTGCTCTACATAGTGGACAGGGAAATACATTTCACAAATTCATCTGTTACATTGTTGTGTGACATTAAACAATTTTTGGCTGTGATATACCCCTGCTCTTCATAATGGACATGGAAATACATTTCACAAATTCGTCTGTTACATTGTTGGGTGATATTCACCAATTTTAGGCTGTGATATACCCCAGCTCTACATTGTGGACAGGAAAATACATTTCAGTAATTCGTCTGTTACATTGTTGTGTGACATTAAACAACTTTTGGCTGTGATATACCCCTGCTCTACATAGTGGACAGGGAAATACATTTCACTAATTCGTCTGTTACATTGTTGGGTAACATTCACCAATTGTTGGCTGTGATATACCCCTGCTCTACATAGTGGACAGGAAAATACATTTCACTAATTCGTCTGTTACATTGTTGGGTGACATTCACCAATATTTAGCTGTGATATACCCCTGCTCTACATAGTGGACAGGGAAATAAATTTCACAAATGTGTCTGTTACATTGTTGGGTGGCAAATTCTCATCTTTTGCGCTAGAAAGTACATTTGCGGCCTACACTGCATTTAGGACAGTACGAATGGTGAGGCCAGAACAAGTGCAGGCGATAGTAGATTGGGTGGCAGACAGTGCCTCCAGTTCCTTCACATTGTCTCCCACCCAGTCCCCTGCTGAAAGATCAGAGTTGGCACCTACAGCCCATGGCCATCTGTCTTTCAACTCACCCCCTTGCAAATCAGGCAAGCAGTCTGAGACCCAAGTCATGCAACAGTCTCTTATGCTTTTTGATGACTCGGTTGGCAGGGTTTACGTGAGCCATCCACATAGCCCTGCCCCAGAAGTGTAAGAGATTGACTGCACTGACGCCCAACTACTTATGTTTCAGGATGAGGACATGGGAAGACCACCGCAGCACATCTCTGATGATGACGAAACATAGGTGCCAACTGCTGCGGCTTTTTGCAGTCTGCAGACCGACAAGGAGGGCAGGGGTAAAGAGTGGGTGGAAGATGATGTGGAGGATGATAAGGTACTAGACCCCACATGGAATCAAGGTCATGCGAGGGACATGTGCAGTTTGGAGGAAGAGGCGGTGGTCAGAGGCACCAGCACAGCAAAAGAGGGAGCAGGGTGCAAACGCGTCTGTTCAATTGGTGGATGACATGAACCCAGTTTTACCGAGAATAAACCCCTGCTCTGCATAGGTGACAGGGACCTAAATTTCTAAAAATCATCTGTTACATTCTGTTACCATTTTTGCAGTATACAAACCCCTGCTATGCATAGGTGACAGGGAACAAATTTTTGTAAAATCGTCTGTTCAATTGGTGGGTGACATAACCCAGTTTTGCGTGAATAAACTCCTGCTCTGCATAGTTGACAGGGACCAAAATTTTAAAAAATCGTCTGTTCCATTGGTGGGTGACATTAACCCATTTTTACAGTTGAAAAACCCCTGCTCTGCATAGGTGACAGGGACTTAAATTTCTAAAATTCATCTTTAATTGACGCATGCCCCCTCCTTTCATTCGATTCTTCCGCTTTAATAACTTGTCCTACATTTCCTTCCGATCAGATTTCAGCCATTGATCTCCCTTGGATGTGGTATCCCTTTCTCACGCTCCCTCTCCGGCATGGAACGCTGATTCCCCGTTACCCGTGATCACCATGGTAGGCGCATAAAAGAACATTGAAAGTTGATAGAGAAGATATCCAATTGGATCGTGGACGTCACGGAGTCAACAAAGCGGCAGCAGGGCCTCTCCTGTATAACGTTTCCTAATCCAAAATACCACAGTGACATTCCCTTAAATTTTTTATTACTCATTGCAATAACAGGGCATCTTAAGAGTCCTGTATTGTTATTTGTCGTCACTACCTCCCCAAGTTGGGAGTGGATAATTGCCGCGCGCCCCCTCCTTTACTTGGATTCTTCTGCTTCAATAACTTTTCCCACATTCCAGCCCGATCACATTTCAGCCATTGATCTCCCTTGGATGTGGTATCCCTTTCTCAGGCTCCCTCTCCGGCATGGAACCCTGATTCCCCGTTACCCGTGATCACCATGGTAGGCGCATAAAAGAACAGCGAAAGTTGATAGAGAAGATATTCAATTGGATCGTGGACGTCACGGGGACGTGCGACATGGTGGAGCAGTATGTGTGCACACGCCTACATGTACTGACTGATCCCCCTTCATCTTCTGGGTCTCCAAATTGGGCACATGGCCTGAGGTTGCCCTTTACGCCTTGGAGGTGCTGGTCTGCCCTGCAGCCACTGTATTGTCTAAACGTTTGTTTAGCATGGCAGGAGGGGGTTATCACAGACAAGTGCAGCTGCCTGTCCACAGCCAATGTGGACAAGCTCACGTTCATTAAAATGAACCAGGCAGGGATCCCACAGGACTTGTCCGTACCTTGTGCAGAATAGACATTGTAAGAAGGAACAAGGGGCCATCATTGACGGAAGATACGTGTCACCGAGGTTCCTGGCCTCGGTGAGGTAAGAACTGGATTTTTCCCTGAAGTGTCAGTTTTAAGTTGCAGTCTGACACTTCAGCTGTTAGTATGGCTGTAAAGCCAATCCGGGCCGGTTCTTATTGGGAGCAGCCAAAGAGCAGGGTGGGTGGCTGTTCCCCACGGTTCCAGGTCGGGTTTTGGGCTAGGATATAAAAACCCAGCCTGCACGTTCAGCTGGTGTGGATTATCCTCCATGACAGAGAAGCTGAGGAGTCTGTGGTTTGAGACACTGAGGCCATCTATTTGTGAGAGCCGCAGGCTGGGGAAACAGGCTTCTAAAGCCTGCTCCGGACTGCGGTGGTGAAATCATCTGCTGACCAGGTGAAGTCTTTTTGCACTGTGGACATTTTGTGGTGTGAACAGGCACCAAAACTGAACACTTACTTTTGGCTTGTTTTTGTTTGCTATGTGTGAATAAACACTGAACTTTCATTTACAACCTTGTTTTTGCCTCTGTACTGCGTCCGCTTACCCTGCCTACCAAAATGAATCCCCACAACATGTATACCGGCCTCACCCAGCCATTGTTGTACTCCAGCGCACTTTCTCTTTGTTTTATTTTTTATATTTCCCAATGTTTTGGGGTCTACCCAAATTTAAACAAAAATAAATAAATAATAAAATAAAATAAAAAACAAAAACAAAAGCCAGTGTTGGCTACCTCCTCCACTGCCGCTTCCACCTACACTGCCACATCCACCGCCTCCTCAACCTCCTACTCCATATGGACCTCCTCCTTCTAGATCAAGATTATTTTAGATTTTTACATATTTTATGTTATTTGAAGTCATTTCCCTATCCACATTTGTTTGCAGAGCACTTGCCATGCTCTTAACCACATTTTGCTGCCTCTAGCCCTTTCCATGACTTTTTTAGAGCCATTTTAGTGTTCTGAAGTTCGGGTCCCCATTGACTTCAATGGGGTTCGGGGTCAAGTTCGGGTCAAGTTCAGGTCCCAAACCAGTAATATTATTACACTCCAGAAATACATCCAGGCCCCTCTTGAACTCTTTTAGTGAACTCACCATCATCACCTCCTCAGGCAGAGAGTTCCAAAGTCTCACTGCTCTTACCGTAAAGAATCCTGTGTACAAACCTTCTTTTCTCCAGACGCAGAGGATGTCTCCTTGTCACAGTCCTGGGGAAAATAGATGATGGGAGAGATCTCTGTACTGTCCCCTGATATATTTATAAATAGTTATTAGATCTCCCCTGAGTCGTCTTTTTTGTAAATTGAATAACCCTAATACTGATAATCTTCATGGGTACTGTAGTCCGCCCATTTCAGTTGTTACTTTAGCTGCCCTCCTCTGAACCCTCTCCAGTTCTGCTATGTCTGCCTTGTTCACAGGAGCCCAGAACTGCACACAGTACTCCATGTGTGGTCTGGCTGCTTAGCTAGCCATTGAAAAAATTATGGGCGAGGGCCTGCTGGTGAGCTTAACCTGTAAAACATTATGTTTGAGGGCCTGCTGGTGAGCTGGCCCTCAAAAACATTATATGCACGGGCCTGCAGGTGAGCTGACCCTCTAAAATATTGTAGGTGAGGGCCTGCTGGTGAGCTGACCCTGTAAAACATTATGATTGAGGGCCTGCTGGTGAGCTGACCCTCAAAAACATTATATGCGAGGGTCTGCTGGTGAGATGACCCTCTAAAAGATTGTAGGTGAGGGCCTGCAGGTGAGCTGACCCTCTAAAAGATTGTAGGTGAGGGCCTGCAGGTGACCTGACCCTCTAAAAGATTGTAGGTGAGGGCCTGCTGGTGAGCTGACCCTGTAAAACATTATGGTTTAGGGCCTTCTGGTGAGCTGACCCTCAAAAACATTATATGCGCGTGCCTGCTGGTGAGCTGACCCTCTAAAAGATTGTAGGTGAGGGCCCGCAGGTGAGCTGTCCCTCTAAAAGATTGTAGGTGAGGGCCTGCAGGTAAGCTGACCCTATAAAAGCTTGTAGGTGAGTGCCTGCTGGTGAGCTGACCCTCTAAAAGATTGTAGGTGAGGGCCTGCTGGTGAGCTGACCCTGTAAAACATTATGGTTGAGGACCTGCTGGTGAGCTGACCCTTAAAAACATTATATGCGAGGGCCTGCAGGTGAGCTGACCCTCTAAAAGATTGTAGGTGAGGCCCTGCTGGTGATCTGACCCTGTAAAACATTATGGTTGAGGGCCTGCTGGTGAGCTGACCCTCTAGAAAACTGTAGGTGAAGGCCTGTTAGTGAGCTAACCCTCTAAAACACGGGTGTCAAACACAAGGCCCGCGGGCCGGATCCGGCCCGCCAGACCTCGTCATGTGGCCCGCGCAGCCGGCGCCGATATGCGGCAGGCGAGCGCGCTGGCGGCGGCGGCTGGGCACAGGGAGATGAGCGCTTCCATTGTGGAAGCGCTCATCTCCAGTCATCTGTATCGCCGTCCTCAGGACAGCGATACAGATGCCTGCCTGTGCTGCGGTAGGGGAGGGAGAGGCGTGTCCCTTTCCCTTCCTCTGATAGGCTGCCGGCCTAGTGCCTGCAGCCTATCAGAGGCCGGCGCAGGCGGTGCGATGACGTCATCGCGCTGCCTGAGCCATACAGCATGGGACACAGGCCAGAAGAGGCCTGCATCGCATCACTGACATGGAGGTAAGTATGTGTTTTTTTTAAATTATTTTTATTATGTACAATACTTTTACTGGCGGGGGCTGTTATTACTGGCAAAGGGGGGCTGTTTGTTATTACTGGCAAAGGGGGGGCTGTTATTACTGGCGGGGGCTGTTATTACTGGCAAAGGGGGGGCTGTTTGTTATTACTGGCAAAGGGGGGGCTGTTGTTATTACTGGCAAAGGGGGGGCTGTTTGTTATTACTGGCAAAGGGGGGGCTGTTTGTTATTACTGGCAAAGGGGGGGCTGTTTGTTATTACTGGCAAAGGGGGGGCTGTTATTACTGGCAAAGGGGGGGCTGTTATTACTGGCAAAGGGGGGCTGTTATTACTGGCAAAGAGGGGGCTATTATTACTGGCGGGGGCTGTTTGTTATTACTGGCAAAGGGGGGGCTGTTTGTTATTACTGGCAAAGGGGGGGCTGTTTGTTATTACTGGCAAAGGGGGGGCTGTTTGTTTTTACTGGCAAAGGGGGGGCTGTTATTACTGGCAAAGGGGGGGCTGTTATTACTGGCAAAGGGGGCTGTTATTACTGGCACAGAGGGGCTGTTATTACTGGCACAGAGGGGCTGTTATTACTGGGGGCTGTTATTACTGGCACAGAGGGGCTGTTATTACTGGGGGCTGTTATTACTGGCACAGAGGGGCTGTTATTACTGGGGGCTGTTATTACTGGCACAGAGGGGCTGTTATTACTGGGGGCTGTTATTACTGGCACAGAGGGGCTGTTATTACTGACACAGAGGGGCTCTTATTACTGGGGGCTGTTATTACTGACACAGAGGGGCTCTTATTACTGGGAGCTGTTATTACTGGCACAGTGGGGCTGTTATTACTGGGGGCTGTTATTACTGGCACAGAGGGGCTGTTATTACTGACACAGAGGGGCTCTTATTACTGGGGGCTGTTATTACTGGCACAGAGGGGCTGTTATTACTGGGGGCTGCTATTACTGGCAAAGGGGGGGCTGTTATTACTGGCAAAGGGGGGCTGTTATTACTGGCAAAGGGGGCTGTTATTACTGGCAGGGGCTGTTATTACTGGCACAGAGGGGCTGTTATTACTGGGGGCTGTTATTACTGGGGGCTGCTATTATCTCCAAATACTTATTATGAAATCTTTCTCATTAGGATAAAACACCTCATCAGCTCCACCGAGCCCCCGGCCAAAGTGTGGAAGTGGCGTCCGAGATCCCCAAGGGCCAAGCCAAGTAACTGTAAGTTTCCGGCCCTTTGAGGGTGACCAAACTGCTGATGCGGCCCCCGATGAATTTGAGTTTGACACCCCTGCTCTAAAACATTACATACGGGGGCCTGCAGGTGAACTGACCATCTAAAAGATTGTAGATGAGGGCCTGCTGGTGAGCTGACCCTCTACAACATTATATTCAAGGGCCTGCTGGTGAGCTGACCCTCTAAAAGATTGTAGGTGAGGGCCTGCTGGTGAGCTGATCCTCTAAAACATTATATGCGAGGGCCTGCAGGTGAGCTGACCCTCTACAACAATAGAAGCTAAGGCAGACTAATAAGCATGTTGATATGATGGAAGAGGAGGACGAGAAAAGGAATATTGAACCATATACCCTTTTTTGTGGTGAAAGGGGTACATGGCAATACAGTGTATTCAGTAAATTATAAACAACACATATAAAGTTCCTTTATGTTCAGCCTGTCAGCATTTCCAGTTGACAGGCGGATGTGCTTATCAGTTATTATGCCCCCAGCAACACGAAATACCTACTCTGACCAAACGCTGGTGGCAGTGCAGGCCAGCTAGTTCATGCCACGTGTCCATCTTGGACACCCAGTAGTTGTAAGGCTCAGAGGGATCATTGAGGATGCTAACATGGTATTCTACATACTCATTCACCATCTTCCAAACTTTTTCCCTCCTTGGACACTAGGCCGCGCATCACGGTGAGGGTGTCATGAAACTGTCCCAGGCTTTGGAGAGTGTTGCCCTGCCTCTATTGGAACTGCTGTGTGTTCCCCTCCCCTCCTCGGTTGCCCAAGGAAGTACGTACTCTGCCGCCAGAGTTGTCAGCTGGAAATTTTTGGAGCAATCTTTCTACAAGGACCTTCTGGTATTGCACCATTTTACACGTCCTCTCCACCCCAGGAATGAGAGGAAAAGTTCTCTTTGTAGCGGGTATCGAGAAAGGTGAACAACCAGTAATCGGTGTTGTCCAAAATGCGTAAAACGCATGGGTCACGGGAAAGGCAGCCTAACATAAAGTCAGCCATGTGTGCCAGAGTCCCAACAGGTAAGACTTCGCTGTCCTGATCAGGAGGATGACTCTCAGTCTCCTCATCCTCTTCTTCTGCCCATCCATGCTGAACAGATGGAATTAAACTTCCATGGGTACTTCCCTCCGTAGCGGAGGCCACCGTCTCCTGCTCCTCCTCATCATCATCCAATTTGCGCTGAGAAGACGAACTGAGGGTGGTCTGGCTATCACCCTGTGTACTGTCTTCCCCCATTTCCACCCCTTCCACATGCAATGCGTCAGCCTTAATTGTGAGCAGAGAGCGTTTGAGTAGACACAGAAGTGGGATGGTGACGCTGATAATAGCGTTATCGCCGCTTACCATCTGTGTTGATTCCTCAAAGTTTCTTAAAGCCTCACAGAGGTTAGACATCCATGCCCACTCCTCGCTTGCGAAGAGCAGAAGCTGACTGAAAAGGCGGTGATCATGTTGCAGCTGGTATTCCACTACTGCCCTCTGCTGCTCATAAAGCCTGCCCAACATGTGAAACGTGGAGTTCCAGCGCGTGCTCACGTCGCACAACAGTGGATTAGCTGGCAATTGTAAGCGCTGCTGCAGCGTTGACAGACCAGCGGAAGCTGACGATTATTTGCGGAAATGGGCACACACGCGGCACACCTTCACCAGTAGCTCAGGCAAATTGGGGTAGGTTTTGAGAAACCGTTTGCATTCAAATGCCTGGGGTAAGGACATTTGTACGCTGCGCTGGGACACGGAAATGCATGTGGTTGCTGATGGCGCTTGCGAAGAACCAGGTGCAGGGCAGGAGGCATCCGGGCCTGCGCCTTCGACAGGGGATTGGCCAGCACGTAACACAGGGGAAGAGGAGGCAGTGATGTGACCCGCAGACACAGATTGTGGACCCAGGCATTCGGCCCACCTATTAAGGTGCTTTGATGCCATATGGCGGATCATGTTGATGGTGGTAAGGTTGCTAGTGTTCACGCCCCTGCTCATTTTTGTATGGCACAGGTTGCAAATTACAACTCTTTTGTCGTCCGCACTTTCCTCAAAAAAGCGCCAGACTGCAGAACACCTACCCCTTGGCAAGGGGGATTTCCGCAAGGGTGTGCTCCGGGGAACAGTTGCTGGACTGTTTGGTGTGGCCCGCCTTCTCCCTTTTGGCTCCCCACTGCCTCTTCCAGCCTGTTGCGGTGCTGCGGATCCCTCCCCGTCTGTACTGCTGTCCTCGCTCGTCTTGCCACCTTCCCAGGTTGGGTCAGTAACTTCATCGTCCAGCACCTCCTCTTCCACTTCCTCACTCTGCTCATCCTCATGACTTGTTGACCTAACAACAACCTCAGCTATTGACAACTGTGTCTCATTTTCATCATCAACTTCTTGAGACAGTAATTGCCGTTTACTTATTGGCAACTGTGTCTCATCATCATTATCATGCACCTTGTGAAACACTAATTGCAGTTCCCCACTGTCATCTTCTTGTGACTGTGGATGCTCAAGAGTTTGGTAATCAGGGCATAAGATCTCATTTCCCTCTTCAAGTGGGCTTGTTGAGAGGCCCAAATGAAGGAATTAGGGATCGACCGATTATCGGTTTTACCGATATTATCGGCCGATATTCAGGATTTTGAACATTATCGGTATCGGCATCTATTTTGCCGATATTCCGATAACGTATTGGGAACACAGAACGCGCTGCTCTCAGCGCTCTCTGTGTTCCCTCCGCAGCACAGGGGAGAAGGAAGCAGTGTCTCCTCCCCCTGTGATGCTGCTGCCGCCAATGGCAGGAGAGGAGACAAGAGGAGGGGAGGGGCTGTGGCCGCTGCGCCACCAATGAAGATGAGTCTTTCATTAATTCATATACAGGAGGCGGGAGCTGCAGAATCACATAGCCGGCTCCCGACCTCTGAACGGCAGCTGCGGTCCGCGGTAGTTAACCCCTTAGGTGCCGCGGATCGCAGCTACCGTTCATAGGGGTCGGGAGCCGGCTATGTGATTCTGCAGCCAGCTCCCGCCTCCTGTATATTAATGAGAGACTTATGTTCATTGGTGGCGCAGTGCGCCCCCCCCCCCAAGCCCCCTAGTATTAATCATTGGTGGCGCAGTGCGCCCCCCACCCCCATCCCAATAGTAAAAACATTGGTGGCGCAGTGCGCCTGCGCCCGCCCCCCCCCCTGTATTAATCATTGGTGGCAGTGGCCACAGGATCCCCTCTCTCCTGCTCCTCCGATCGGAGCCCCAGCTGTGTAATCCTGGGGCTCCGATCGGTTACCATGGCAGCCAGGACGCTATTGAAGCCCTGGCTGCCATAGTCAGCTCCATGCTGCTGTGTGCACAAAGCACAGAGCAGCAGGGACAGTGTGAGCTCCTTTTCACCCTGATACAGCTCTATCAGGGTGAATAGGACAAGGGTTCTAGTCCCTAAGGGGGCTAAAAGTTAGTAAAAAAACCCCCACAAAAATATTAAGTATAAATGAAAAAGATTTTCAAAAATAATAAAATAATAATACACGTTAACAATAAACATTAATTTTCAGCAGATTTGTGTAGGAAAAAAAATTTTTCCCTCAAAAATAAAAATACCCAAAATATCGGTATAAATTATCGGCTATCGGCCTGAAAGTTGAAAAATTATCGGTATCGGTATCGGCCCTAAAAAATCAATATCGGTCGATCCCTAGAAGGAATGGCACTGAAAATAGCTGCTCTGAATATCCGAGTGTGGGATCACTTGTTTGGAAAGGCTCTCCATGGTGGGAGGAAGGAGAATCAGGGTGAGGATTGTGTTGACCAGACTCTTGGCTACTGAGACTGGACAGGGTGGTGCTTAACCAACTGGAAGCATTATCTGCTGCAATCCAACCGACCACCTGGTCGCACTGGTCTGACTTCGAGAGTGTTGTGCTGCTCCGCCCTATAAACTGGGAGATGAAGCTAGGTATCGTGGATGATTGTTTTTCTTGTGCTCTGGCAGCAGGCACAGTTACAACGCACCCATGGCAACGGCCTCTGCGTGCACCATCAGCATCATGGCCACTTTCCTGTCCCTTACTGCTTGCCTTCTTAATATTAAATGTTATATATGATTAAAAGTATGTCACACGTACAGTAGTGTAGGATTTGTAAGTGTATGCGCAAAAAAATAAAAAAAGGTATTTGGGATGTGGAAACGTCACACAGAAGATATAAAGCAGATAATGTCGCTGATGTCAGCAGCGGCTAATATAAAATTACAGGGAATGTCACAGGTATTTGGATGTGGAAACATTACACAGGAGAAATACTGCAGATAATGTCGCTGATGTCAGCAGCGGCTAATATAAAAAAAAATTTTTGTCACTGCGGTGGGGCGGGTGTTGGTGAACGCACGTGTGGGCGACCAATCAGGCCTGATCGGGCAAACACAGCGTTTTTGGTGGAGGGCGAACTAAGGTGACACTAATACTATTATAGATCTGACTGTGATCAGTTCTGATCACTTACAGATACTATAAAAGTACAAAAGCTGATTAGCGATACGCTAATCAGCGAATCAGTGACTGCGGTGGGCTGGGCGCTAACCGACGCTAACTACCTAACAAAGGGGCCTAAACTATCCTAAAACCTAACCGTCAATACTAGTGGGGAAAAAAAGTGACAGTTTACACTGATCACTTTTTTCCCTTTCACTAGGTGATTGACAGGGGTGGTCAAGGGGTTAATTGGGGTGATGGGGGGTGATCTGGGGGCTAAGTGTACTGTTTGGTGTACTTACTGTGATGTGTGCTCCTCTGCTGGGACCAACCAACGAAAAGGACCAGCAGAGGAGCACAGAAGCCATTTAACACCTTATATTTATAAATATAAGGTGTTAGATGGCTTCTGATTCGATTTTTTGAAAATCGCCAGCCTGCCAGCGATGATCATTGGCTGGCAGGCTGGTGATGAAACGTTCCTCTAACTTTTGCCGGCCCGCAATGCGCATGCGCGGGCCGGCTCTGACCGAAATATCGCGTCTCGCGAGAGGACACGCCGGCGCGTCTAGGAGGAATAACAGGGCCGCCGCAAAGATGCAATCCTGCGTACGCCGGTCCTGTAGTGGTTAAGGGAGCAGTGGAAAGGGACAGATGACATTAATGAAAGCTGTTATTATAAGGTAATTACAGATCTTTTGACAATCATTGACATACTAACTCAGGTATACATGCCTAGCTCTAATAAACAGAAAATAAAAAAAATATGACCTAAAAACTTTTGTGAAGCTAGCCTTTTTGATATAAAGCTTGCATGTACATACCAATTGTCAGTATCTAAAGAGTCCCTCAAAAAAAAAAAAAAATTATTGAATGGGCACACAAGTCCATGATGTGCCACAGTAATCCGATGTGTGCCTTTCAGCTCACCTGAGCTTCTTGTCACAGGCCAAAGGCTGTCGGTCCCTCAGCCACAAAATGGTCACATTGTTTAACCCCTTAGGGACGCATGACGTACCGGTTCGGCATGTTTCCCGAGTCCTTAAGGACCCATGATGTACCGGTACGTCATGAGTTTAAAATGAGATTGCGGCGCTGCGGGTGTTAATCTGAACAGGATGCCGGCTGAAATCATTCAGCCGGCATCCTGTCACAATGCCGGGGGGGGGTCATGTGACCCCCCCGTATCGGCGATCGCAGCAAACCGCAGGTCAATTCAGACCTGCGGTTTGCTGCGCTTTCTGCCGATTCTGGTCAGGGACCACGGGGATCAAACTTTAAAATGCCCCATATAAAGTTTTTTTCACCCCCCCTGCACCCCTGAATGATATTATGGCGGCGGGTGGTGCAGGGGGGGTGTTGCAGGCGGTGCGGGAGGCGGGCAGTGCGGCAGGGGGGATCGCGATCCCCCGCCCGCCTCCTCTTGAATAATCGTTGGTGTTCAGTGGGTATACCAGAGTGTCAGCACATTGCTGACACTCTGGTATAAACGGCTGACATCTGTGATGCAATGTCAGCCGTTTAACCCTTTCCATACCGCGGTCCGTACGGACCGCTGTATGGAAAAAGTTAACAGTAAGATGGGGCTCCCTCCCTCTCCCATCGGGGGGCTGCTGTGCCTTTCCAGCCCCCCGACAGGATGGGGTGACAGAGGGAGGGAGCCCCCCTCCTTAACCTTCCCCGTCTGCGCAGTTGCGGCCACAACTGAGCAGACGGGGAATGTTCCCATGGCAACAGGACGCCTTCTCAGGCATCCTGCTGTCCATGGTGCTGAACAGATCTGTTCAGACAAAGTGTAAGTAAAATACAGTACAATACCCTATATAGTGTACTGTACTGTATTATACAGACATCAGACCCACTGGATCTTCAAGAACCAAGTGGGTCTGGGTCAAAAAAAAGTGAAAAAAAGTGAAAAAAGTTAAGATAAAAAAAAAACATTTATCACTGAATAAAAATTTAAAAAATAAAATACACTACACATATTAGGTATCGCCGCGTCCGTAACGACCTGATCTATAAAATGGTCATGTTACTTTCCCCGCACGGTGAACGCCATAAAAATAAAAAAATAAACACTATGAGGAAATTGAAATTTTGCCCACCTTACTTGCCAAAAAAGGTAATAAAAGTGATCAAAAAAGTCGCATGTACGCCAAAATAGTACCAATCAAACCGTCATCTCATCCCGCAAAAATCATACCCTACCCAAGATAATCGCCCAAAAACAGAAAAAACTATGGCTCTTAGACTATGGAAACACTAAAACATGATTTTTTTTGTTTCAAAAATGAAATCATTGTGTAAAACTTACATAAATAAAAGTATACATATTAGATATCTCCGCGTCCGTATCGACCAGCTCTATAAAAATATCACATGACCTAACCCCTCAGATGAACACCGTAAAAAAATAAAAATAAAAATGGTGTAAAAAAAGCCATTTTTTGTCATCTTACGTCACAAAAAGAGTAATAGCAAGCGATCAAAAAGTCATATGCACCCCAAAATAGTGCCAAACAAACCATCATCTCATCCCACAAAAAAAGAGACCCTACCTAAGATAATAGCCCAAAAACTGAAAAAACTATGGCTCTCAGACTATGGAGACACTAAAACATGATTTTTTTTTGTTTCAAAAATGAAATCATTGTGTAAAATTTACATAAATAAAAAAAATTGTATACATATTAGGTATCGCCGCGTCTGTGACAACCTGCTCTATAAAAATACCACATGATCTAACCTGTCAGATGAATGTTGTAAATACCAAAAAAAAAAAACGTGCCAAAACAGCTATTTCTTGTTACCTTGCCCCACAAGTGTAATATAGAGCAACCAAAAATCATATGTACCCTAAACTAGTGCCAACAAAACTTCCACCCTATCCCGTAGTTTCTAAAATGGGGTCACTTTTTTGGAGTTTCTACTCTAGGGGTGCATCAGGGGGGCTTCAAATGGCACATGGTGTAAAAAAAAAAAACTGTCCAGCAAAATCTGCCTTCCAAAAACCGTATGGCATTCCTTTCCTTCTGCGCCCTGTCGTGTGCCCGTACAGCAGTTTACGACCACATATGGGTGTTTCTGTAAACTACAGAATCAGGGCCATAAATATTAAGTTTTGTTTGGCTGTTAACCCTTGCTTTGTAACTGGAAAAAAAAATATTAAAATGGAAAATCTGCCAAAAAAGTGAAATTTTTAAATTGTATCTCTATTTTCCATGAATTCTTGTGGAACACCTAAAGGGTTAACGACGTTTGTAAAATCAGTTTTGAATACCTTTAAGGGTTTAGTTTCTTAGATGGGGTCACTTTTATGGAGTCTCTACTCTAGGGGTGCATCAGGGGGGCTTCAAATGGGACATGGTTAACGACGTTTGTAAAATCAGTTTTGAATACCTTGAGGGGTGTCGTTTCTAGAATGGGGTCATTTTTGGGTGGTTTCTATTATGTAAGCTTCACAATGTGACTTCAGACCTGAACTGGTCCTTAAAAAGTTGGTTTTTGAAAATTTCTGAGAAATTTCAAGATTTACTTCTAAACTTCTAAGCCTTGTAACATCCCCAAAAATAAAATGTCATTCCCAAAATGATTCTAACATGAAGTAGACATATGGGAAATGTAAAGTAATAACTATTTTTATAGGTATTAATATGTATTATAGATTAGATTATAGAAATTGAAACTTGGAAATTTGCTAATTTCAGAATTTTTTTTACTCCATTTTACCAGTGTCATGAAGTACAATATGTGACGAAAAAACAATCTCAGAATGGCCTGGATAAGTCAAAGTGTTTTAAAGTTTACACCACATTAAGTGACACTGGTCAGATTTGCAAAAAATGTCCTGGTCCTGAAGGTGAAAATGAGCCCGGTCCTTAAGGGGATAATGGGAGTTTGATCCTCACTAGGAGGTTACAAACAAGCAAAGTATGTAGGAATGAAAGTATGTGTAAATTTGTACTGCCTGGTGATCATTTGGCAGTACAATAGGTATATAGGTATTTGTGGTATAAATGACGATAAGAATAAAGAAGTTAGAAAGGATTATTGCACTCTTAAGATATGTGCAAAACTTTGTATAGAGTGATCTGATGTTTTTATGGAGATTTTTATATTGTTAATTTTATTCATATTATGTTTTATGGGATAAGTATGACCTTTAAAAAAAAAGGGGTTGTCTTGTTTGAGCATATAAAAGGAACGCCCTTAGGAGGGTGGAGTATGCGCCCATGATGAAGCGAAAGCGAAACCTAAGTCGGGCTTTACTACAAAGATCAACATTTTCTTATGATATGCTATTTACTTTATGCCCATTTATTTTATTCTGTATTGGTGGTTCTTCACTATTCTGCGTTTATTTAGTATCCACAGTAAGACTGGTTGGAAACCTGCAAATATCTTGTGGATAGTCAATGTTTGCCTATATCGAAAAGGTTTTACTGGCTTCAGCCTGAGAGGAATACCTTCTGGAAGCTTGCGGCAGCGCGGTCCTTTACTGAGATTCATTGACGCTTCCATGATGAAAGTGCTCATTAGTATTCACCCCATAAGATGCAATGGCATTTCCCCCACATTTTAGGGGGGGGGGAAAGCGTGTGTTATGGGGTGAAAAATACGTTAATATACTGTATTTAATTCTCATTTTTGCATTTTTGTTTTTTCCTCCCCACATTCCAAGGGACATAACTTTTTACATTTTCTGTTCACATAGCCTTATGAGGCTTATTTTTTTGTGAGAAAAGTTATATATGCCCAGTTTTAGGGCCATATAGACATACCTCCCAACTTTAGAAAATTACAAAGAAGGGCAATTTTTTTCATACTAGGCCATGCCTCTAACTCCACTCAAAGCATAGCTATATACACCCAGTCTTCTTAATGCCCCCAGCTAACAGTAGTAAGGCCCACACTGTGCCCTCTTCACAGTAATAATACCCACATGTGCCACCTTCACAGCAGTTATGCCCAGATGCACCCCTTTACAGTAGTAAGGGCTCTTTCACACTTGCGTTGTCCGGATCCGTTGTGCACTCCATTTGCCGGAGGTGCCCGCCGGATCCGTAACAACTCAAGTGAACTGAAAGCATTAGAAGACGGATCCATCTTCAAAATGCGTTCAGTGTTACTATGGCACCCAGGATGCTATTAAAGTCCTGGTTGCCATAGTAGTAGTGGGGAGCGGGGGAGCAGTATACTTACAGTCCGTGCGGCTCCCGGGGCGCTCCAGAATGAGGTCAGAGTGCCCCATGCGCATGGATGACGTGATCCATGCGACACGTCATCCATGAGCGTGGGGCGCCCTGACGTCACTCTGAAGCGCCCCGGGAGCCGCACGGACGGTAAGTATACTGCTCCCCTGCTCCCCACTACACTTTACCATGGCAACCAGGACTTTAGTGTCCTGGAAGCCATGGTAACCATTCAGAAAAAGCTAAACATCGGATCCGGTAATGCGCCGAAACGACGTTTAGCTTAAGGCCGGATCCGGATTAATGCCTTTCAATGGGCATTAATTCCGATCCGGCCTTGCGGCAAGTGTTCAGGATTTTTGGCCGGAGCAAAAAGCGCAGCATGCTGCGGTATTTTCTCCGGCCAAAAAATGTTCCGTTCCGGAACTGAAGGCATCCTGATGCATCCTGAACGGATTTCTCTCCATTCAGAATGCATGGGGATAATCCTGATCAGGATTCTTCCGGCATAGAGCCCCGACGACGGAACTCCATCCCGGAACCCAACAACGCAAGTATGAAAGAGCCCTAATGCCCACATGGTGCCCACTTCACAGTAGTAATGCCCTCATGTGCCTCCTTCACAGTAGTTATGCCCAGATATGTGCCCCATTCACAGTTGCTATGCCTCACAGCAGTTATGCCCATTTGTGCCCTCCTCACAGTAGTTATGCCCAGATGTTCCCCGTTGCAGTAGTTAGCCCAGATATGTGCCCCCTCACAATAGTTATGCCAAGATACAGATGTAGCGGGGTTAGCACTCCCGCTCTTAACTCAAAAAAACAAACAAACAGTAAATCCTAACCTGGTTCCTCCGATGATCATAGCTCAGCTGCCGGCGCTCCTCAGCAGCAGGCTGACACACATTGATCTTTCTGTGTAGGAGCCGCACAGGCTGATTCCCAGCCTGCCCCACTTCTCCTACACAGACCAGGAGTGAGATGTGTGACAGTATATTTTGCTGCTACTGGAGAGCGCCGGCAGCTGAGGTGAATGGTGAAGAGGGGATAAGATGGCTCCCTGCTTTACCATTGCAATCAGCTGAGAGCAGGACATACCTCAGCCGTTCTGTGGCCGTGGGACAGCCACCGAAATTCAGGACTGTCCCACCGGATCCGGGACGGTTGGGAGGTATGATATAGTATAGTAGAGAGGCAGTGAGTATGGCAGCAGTTAGCCTGGAGTGCGTCTCCACAGTTCAGTAAATAGAAGATGGGGAGCGCTGCTAATAGACAAAATGGCCCACCTCATAGCTATTTTTCTAAAATGAACAATTTCAGCAACTAAAGTATATAACAAAAATGGTCATTATCACTGCTCCTACACATTACAAAAATATAAAATAAAATAAATGGTAGTTACTATACTATACTTTAAATATAGATAATGACACAGAGAAATAACATTCCCCCCACAAAATAAAATAAAAATATGATTTAAACAACAGGTCATTTTCTGATGACACATTCCCTTTAAAAAGTTATAGCTTTTGAAATGCAGAGATGACAATATGAAAAATATATATATCTGCTTTCTTACAGGAAATGTGTCATTATAAAATGGCCAATTATTTAAATCAATCTATAGGTGATATTTGTCATTGTAGTCCTGCCTATTATTAGGCCTAGTGGCCAGTGCAAGAATTTCATAAATACAGTTGTGTTCAAAATTATTCAACCCCCAATGCTGTAAAGGGTTTTACGGAATTTAGTGTACATTTGTAATTGTGTTCAGAATGAAATCTTACAAGGACTTTTTAAAGAACCAAATGCAACTAAAATGACATCAATTGTTTTTGTAATACAGTATTAAATGTTTTTTTTGTGATTTCTTCATTGACACAATTATTCAACCCCTTAAAGACTACCACTCTTAAGAACAGAGGTTCATTCAAGTGTTTTCGATCAGGTATTGAAAACACCTGTGGATGTCAAGGAGCAGCAATCAAGCATAATAAGCACCAATTAGGCAGATTTAAAAGGACTGTGATACTCAGCTCCTTCTAGACATTTACTAGTGTGTTTACAAACATGGTGAAGTCAAGAGAATGGTCCAGGAAGACAAGAGAAGAGGTGATTTCTCTTCACAGGAAGGGCAATGGCTATAAGAAGATCGCAAAGATGTTAAACATACCAAGAGACACCATAGGAAGCATCATTCGCAAATTCAAGGCAAAGGGCACTGTTGAAACGCTACCTGGTCGTGGCAGAAAGAAGATGCTGACTTCGACTGCTGTGTGCTACCTGAAGCGCAAAAGTGGAGAAAAGTCTCTGTGTGACTGCTGAGGAACTGAAAAAAGATTTGTCAGATGTGGGTACTGAAGTTTCAGCTCAGACAATAAGGCGCACACTGCGTAATGAAGGCCTCCATGCCAGAACTCCCAGGCGCACCCCCTTGCTGTCTCCAAAGAATAAGAAAAGTCGACTGCAGTATGCCAAAAGTCATGTGGACAAACCACAAAAGTGTTCTGTGGACTGATGAAACAAAATTAGAACTGTTTGGGTCCATGGATCAACGCTATGTTTGGAGGAGGAAGAACAAGGCCTATGAAGAAAAGAACACCTTGCCTACTGTGAAGCATGACGGGGGGTCAATCATGCTTTGGGGCTGTTCTTCAGGTACAGGGAAGCTTCAGCGTGTGCAAGGTACCATGAATTCTCTTCAGTACCAGGAGATATTGGATGAAAATGTGATGCAGTCCGTCACAAACCTGAGGCTTGGGAGACGTTGGACCATTCAACAGGACAATGATCCCAAGCATACCTCCAAGTCCACTAGAGCATGGTTGCAGATTAAAGGCTGGAACATTTTGAAGTGGCCATCGCAGTCACCAGACTTAAATCCGATTGAGAACCTCTGGTGGGACTTAAAGAAAGCAGTTGCAGCGCGCAAGCCTAAGAATATGACTGAACTGGAGGCTTTTGCCCATGAAGAATGGGCGAAGATACCCGTAGATCGCTGGAAGACACTTGTGTCAAGCTATGCTTCACGTTTAAAAGCTGTTATAACTAGAAAAAGATGTTGTACTAAGTACTAAGATTGAATGTCACTCGGGGGTTGAATAAAACTGATAATGATGTGAGCACAGAAAAGACATTTGTGGTTATTTCCTTATAAATGTTATGTTATATTTGTCTGACTTACAAGTGCCTCTTTGATTTAATTGTAAACAAGATGACTGAAATGATCAAAATCAATGTCAAACTGGCCAAAACACTCAATTTCAGTGGGGGTTGAATAATTTTGAACACAACTGTATATAAAAGTTTTTAAATACAGAGACATAGAAAATAAAAAAAACTCACCCTAAAAAAATTATTATGGTAAATGCGTAATTTAAAAAATAGGTCATTTTCTGGTGACATTTTCCCTTTAAGGGGTTCACCAAATTTCAGAAACAAAATATGGCCACAATGGGGTACCAAAATGCGATGGGCCTTCTCACTTACAGTGTCGCTGCATAGGCTCAATGTAAAACACCACCAAGAAGTTGCAAGGAGGACTATCCCTGCAATGTTCCTCAGTCTGCCCCTGCCTAAAGGTGGAGCATATTAGGACTTCATCGTCTTGCTTCATTTCTGCATCTCTCTCAACAATATATGTAGAGTTCGTGAGTTATACAGATAC
Organism: Bufo bufo; assembly: GCF_905171765.1. NCBI lineage: Eukaryota > Metazoa > Chordata > Amphibia > Anura > Bufonidae > Bufo > Bufo bufo. The sequence continues at coordinate 328,089,663 of NC_053390.1, forward strand.
AGGGGCGGATTGGCTGTAGTCGTGGCCAAAAGTGAATGACACAAATATTAGTTTTCACAAAGTTTGCTGCTAAACTGCTTTTAGATCTCTGTTTCAGTTGTTTCTGTGATGTAGTGAAATATAATTACACGCACTTCATACGTTTCAAAGGCTTTTATCGACAATTACATGACATTTATGCATAGAGTCAGTATTTGCAGTGTTGTCCATTCTTTTTCAGGACCTCTGCAATTCGACTGGGCATGCTCTCAATCAACTTCTGGGCCAATTCCTGACTGATAGCAACCCATTCTTTCATAATCACTTCTTGGAGTTTGTCAGAATTAGTGGGTTTTTGTTTGTCCACCCGCCTCTTGAGAATTGACCACAAGTTCTCAATGGGATTAAGATCTGGGGAGTTTCCAGGCCATGGACCCAAAATGTCAACGTTTTGTTCCCCGAGCCACTTAGTTATCACTTTTGCCTTATGGCACGGTGCTCCATCGTGCTGGAAAATGCATTGTTCTTCACCAAACTGTTGTTGGATTGTTGGAAGAAGTTGGTGTTGGAGGGTGTTTTGATACCATTCTTTATTCGTGGCTGTGTTTTTGGGCAAAATTGTGAGTGAGCCCACTCCCTTGGATGAGAAGCAACCCCACACATGAATGGTCTCAGGATGCTTTACTGTTGGCATGACACAGGACTGATGGTAGCGCTCACCTTTTTCCAGATGCCCCAAACAATCAGAAAGAGGCTTCATCGGAGAATATGACTTTGCCCCAGTCCTCAGCAGTCCATTCTCCATACTTTCTGCAGAAGATCAATCTGTCCCTGATGTTTTTTTTTGGAGAGAAGTGGCTTCTTTGCTGCCCTTCTTGACACCAGGCCATCTTCCAAAAGTCTTCGCCTCACTGTGCGTGCAGATGCGCTCACACCTGCCTGCTGCCATTCCTGAGCAAGCTCTACACTGGTGGCACTCCGATCCCGCAGCTGAATCCTCTTTAGGAGACGATCCTGGCGCTTGCTGGACTTTCTTGGACGCCCTGAAGCCTTCTTAACAAGAATTGAACCTCTTTCCTTGAAGTTCTTGATGATCCTATAAATTGTTGATTGAGGTGCAATCTTAGTAGCCACAATATCCTTGCCTGTGAAGCCATTTTTATGCAACGCAATGATGGCTGCACACGTTTCTTTGCAGGTCACCATGGTTAACAATGGCAGAACAATGATTTCAAGCATCACCCTCCTTTTAACATATCAAGTCTGCCATTTTAACCCAATCAGCCTGACATAATGATCTCCAGCCTTGTGCTCGTCAACATTCTCACCTGAGTTAACAAGACGATTACTGAAATGATCTCAGCAGGTCCTTTAATGACAGCAATGAAATTCAGTGGAAAGGTTTTTTTGGGATTAAGTTAATTTTCATGGCAAAGAAGGACTATGCAATTCATCTGATCACTCTTCATAACATTCTGGAGTATATGCAAATTGCTATTATAAAAACTTAAGCAGCAACTTTTCCAATTTCCAATATTTATGTAATTCTCAAAACTTTTGGCCACGACTGTACAGGGAAATTTCCTGGTGATGCCCAGGGTGCCACCTGAGCCCTTCTCACAGCTGCCCGCCAGGTAAGTAATGATCTGTTGTACCCAGAGTTCATTAATGCTGGGGGCGTCAAGAAGTTATGTACCTTGCTGATATGTACCTCTACTGATTCCTGAATTCAATTGTATTGCCATACTGAGGCAACTGGAGCTGGCCACCAAAGAGGGGCAGCTATTGAGGAGATATTTTGTTCCCATGTTGTGTGGCACTGTGATTTGTCATGCTGTTGGGCAAGTTATCGTGTTGCTTTGTGGTATTTGGCTTTTCCGGGGTGTTATTCTGTGACTCAATATGGTATTGCTGGCCCACCTACTTGTATTAGCCCTGCCTTCTGTTAATTTGGACCTGCCTACCACATGTAGCCAATTGTATTTTTTTTCCACTTCAAGTTCCTAGTCTGCCTCTGTACAGATATTATAATATTAGTGGACATATTGTCACGGCTGAGGATGGGGAAACCCTCAGCCGTGTAATGCCAGGAGATGTAAGTGGCTGCTCTGCCAGGACCACAGAATTAGGGAGCAGGTCACCTCCTATGGCATCCCTAATCTGACCCTGACTCCTAGCTGCATGAGCCGACCTTGATGGTAGGAGGGCTCATGCTCAGGAACCTCGGATCCCTACTCACCCTCCGCCGATCCCTGATCTAGGAGCTGGGTAGACCACCTGTTCCTCCTGGATGCGGAGAAACAGGAGTCTAAACTGGCTGAGCTGCAAGGGGATATAAACATAAACATACTATGGATATGGCAGGAGAGTGAAAGACTTCCACCCCTACCTGCCACAGACACACTGACTGGATCCCTGGACACAAGTGCTGAAGTCCACACACAGAAAAAAGGACACAGCACACAAACACACAGGAAGCCAGAACCATAGCTGCAATAATAACAGACACCACATAAACATAAACTTAACATCACATAACAACATTTATGACCACAAGGGTGGCCCTCACTGGCAGATGGTATAAGGGACCAGGAGGGTGCCTCCAGCTTACAAACAAGGCTGGAGTACCCCTCAGACATCAGGTCTCAACTGAGACTAAATAGCCCAAAGTGGCCACACCCACACAGACACACCCAGTGTTCACACACAGAAGGGAATTAACCCTTCTCACACCAGGGAAGGGAAGACAGCCACTTAAAGGAGAAAGTGCACACATAACTAAACCCCTGTGCACACCAGACATACAAAAGACACACCTATCAAAGATAGGTTGCCAAGTGCAACCGCATGCACATTGCAGCAAGCTGCCAAGCACAAACGTGTTGCCAGCGGCAACCACATGTGAGGCAACAATCCAGCCGCCCTCACCATGTGATTGACAGAAACCAAACCGCAGGCAACTGCATGCGGATCAGGAGTCACGACCATAACCATGGTCGTGACACATATTTTGTGTCTGAAAGTTGGTGACTTTAATATCTATTAGGAGCTGCTTTTGTGGTTATCTAGTATAGTTTAAATGTCATCTGTCAGCAGATTTGTACCTAGGTGGATCTATCGGCTTGACAGTCTCAGTCCTAAAGGGCTTAATGAAGGCTTTGCCTTCACTGCTTTTCTTTAAGAATGAAGGATAGGATAAACTTCTATGTTGGTTTTCGTTTTTTATCATTTCAAAGTGTCAACTGACACCTATATGATCACATGACTATTATCTTACTGAGCCAAAATTATAGTGTACCACAAGTACTGTGTTGATTAGTAACAATTTGTCCTGTTGGTATATCTAGTACTAATGTGGACATATCCCACTGGCAAACACTAACATGTACCGGCATTCCAACTGTTAATGGTATCATGTTTATCATGCAACTGTTGAATGACAGTTATATGCACATTATATTCCTAGCCTTAAGGGTCACACTCCTGGACTTGCACCATAGACAGGGCCGTCTTTGCCGCAGGGCAAAAGGGGCAGCTGCCCCGGGCCCAGTTGCTCATGGGGGCCCTGGCGGCTGGCCCAACTCGCGACTCTGACTCAGTCTCTATCTATAATCTAATATGCAGAAGCGCTTCAGCGCAGCACAGACAGTCTACTCATCACCACAGATGTCTAGACAACTTGAACTTACAGCGCCGAAGGCGAAGCACTTCGGCCCCCCGCCCCCGTCACTCACGTGGTAAAAGGGGGTGTGAGTGTCTTGTGTGAGTCATCACCGCAGCCTGGGGAAGCGCCACGGCGGAGCAGGCACCAGCAGGGACTAAGTCCCCGCCTCCGGTCCAGAGGCTAAAGGGATTGGCTGGCGGTGGTGAGTTAATCACACACAGCCTCACGTGATGTGAGTTGTGACCACTTACCAGACAAGAAGTCCAGACCAGTCTCACTGACCTGCTGACCTGACCTACCTAATAGTACAGACAGTCAGGCAGCCAGCCAGAGTCGACCTGCCACTGCCGCGCCAGGAGGGGAGGACAAGACTGAGGAGGAGGTAAGCAAAAAGCAGTGGCACGCTGCGCATAGGCATTATATATATATATATATTGACTTTATTTTATATTTGAAGAAACCGGTCACCAGATCCGACCATTCATAAATTTGTGGGGTATTATTATAGAGAGCCCCAGGCGACAAGGGCAGGGGTTGGGTTCTTCTCTCTGTCTGACTCTGCTGCTGAACTGTGGCCTGGGGCCATCACTTGCCACATTTACTAATCTTTGCTCAGGGGGGCCCTCATGGTGTGGACTGGACTGGTCATTTTCACTAAGGAATAGTTTAACCATTTATGTGCAAAAGAGAAGATAAGAAGTCAGCTCCAATCAGATATCTGCACATAGACCAAGACTCTGGGTCTATGCAGATATCTGATTGGAGCTGACTTAGTGACCTCTTTTTTTCTCTTTTGCACATAAACGGTTAAACTATATTCCTTAGAAAAAATGACCAGTCCAGACCATGAGGGCCCCCCTGAGAAAAGATTAGTAAATGTGGCAGGTGGTGGCCCCAGGCCACAGTTCAGCAGACAGAGAGAACTCCTTTGTCTCTCTTCTCTCTAATAATCCACCAGTAATTTAAAGCGAACCTTTCACCTCATTTTCACTTTATAAACTAGCAACAGTACCTTATAGATTATATTGAATGTGTTCTTATACATGTTAGTGCTGCTTTCCTGCGCTTTTTATTCTTAAAAAAATCGTCTTATAAAGTTCTCATTTCTGCTCCAACAGTCACGCAACAAGTCAAGGGGGTAGCCCTTCCCTCTCCTCTGGCCGTACCGCCCCTGCCCTAACCCCACCTCTATGCTTTGTAATTGACAGCCGGCTCAGTCGCCGGGACGGCGCTTCTGAATCCTGCGCATGCGCCGTCCTCCTCATTCGCCGCGCGATCCCGTCTTTCTGGCGGACACAAGCGCGACCATGTAACAGAATCGCGCATGCGCCGTACGCGATGCCTGCCTGTCTGCTCTCCCTCCCGTGCGCGCGCTCCACTATCTTCATAAAATACCTTCGGATTATTAGAACAATGCTCCGCTCATGATGATCACTGGCTTGCAATCTGCGGCAAGTCTACAGTGATCACGTGGGGCACTTGGAGCCTGAAGATAGTGGAGCGCGCGCACGGGAGGGAGAGCAGACAGGCAGGCATCGCGTACAGCGCATGCGCGATTCTGTTACATGGTCTCGCTTGTGTCCGCCAGAAAGACGGGATCGCGCGGCGAATGAGGAGGACGGCGCATGCGCAGGATTCAGAAGCGCCGTCCCGGCGACTGAGCCGGCTGTCAATTACAAAGCATAGAGGCGGCGTTAGGGCAGGGGCGGTACGGCCAGAGGAGAGGGAAGGGCTACCCCCTTGACTTGTTGCGTGACTGTTGGAGCAGAAATGAGAACTTTATAAGACGATTTTTTTATGAATAAAAAGCGCAGGAAAGCAGCACTAACATGGATAACAACACACTCAAGATAATCTATAAGGTACTGTGGCTAGTTTATAAAGTGAAAATGAGGTGAAAGGTTCGCTTTAAATAACCCCATTAGTGGGGGATTATTATACAGACGGGAGACAAAGGGTTTGGGTTCTCTCTGTCTGCTGAACTGTGGCCTGGCTTCGGGCCACCACTTGCCACATTTATTAATCTTTGCTCAGGGGGGCCCTCATGGTGTGGACTGGACTGGTCATTTTCACTAAGGAATAGTTTAACCATTTATGTGCAAAAGAGAAAATAAGAAGTCAGCTCCAATCAGATATCTGCACATAGACCAAGACTCTGGGTCTATGCAGATATCTGATTAGAGCTGACTTAGTGACCTCTTTTTTTCTCTTTTGCACATAAACGGTTAAACTATATTCCTTAGAAAAAATGACCAGTCCACACCATGTGGGTCTATATTTATGAGGGCCCCCCTGAGCAAAGATTAGTAAATGTGGCGGGCCGGCCCCAGGCCACAGTTCAGCAGACAGAGAGAACCCAAACCCTTTGTCTCCCATCTCTATAATAATCCCCCACTAATGGGGTTATTTAAATTACTGGTGGATTATTAGAGAGAAGAGAGACAAAGGAATTCTCTCTGTCTGCTGAACTGTGGCCTGGGGCCATCACTTGCCACATTTACTAATCTTTGCTCAGGGGGGCCCTCATGGTGTGGACTGGACTGGTCATTTTCACTAAGGAATAGTTTAACCATTTATGTGCAAAAGAGAAAATAAGAAGTCAGCTCCAATCAGATATCTGCACATAGACCAAGACTCTGGGTCTATGCAGATATCTGATTGGAGCTGACTTAGTGACCTCTTTTTTTCTCTTTTGAACATAAACGGTTAAACTATATTCCTTAGAAAAAAATGACAAGTCCACACCATGAGGGCCCCCCCTGAGCAAAGGGTGACACCAGCCATAGCAACGCCACTGCCTCTATCTGTAAGTCGCTGGAGTGCACGGCAGGCTCGCTTTTCTGAAGGAAGTGGAACTCTGAACTGTCTGAACTCTGAACGGCTGTAGAGTCGGTAGTGGCATGTGACACATGTGGCAATAATAATGTGTCACCCGTGTCATGTCATGTGTGATGTGCATCCCAATTATGCCATACATACGTGTGCAGATACTGGTCCTGTACTCCTGTGAGGCTGCAAGGCAGGGGTGTGGACCAATCATGAGACTGCATGTGGAGGGCGTGATTGCATGCTAGGGTGTGGGAAGGCGGGATCCAAGGGGCCCAAGGAAATCCTTGCCCAGGGTCCAATCAATATTAAAGACGGCCCTGACCATAGATATGCACTTTATGCATTTGTGCAGTGCTTTGGTTTTTTAGCATGAAAGTAGAAAAGAACGGCCTGGTCTGGTATGGCAGATACATCGATGACCTGCTCATGATATGCTCATGATAGGCCGTCCCAGACCTCCAGGCCTTTCTAAATGATAATGATTGCAACTTACGTTTTACATGCTCAGCCAATGAATCGAGTATTCATTTTCTGGATTTGACACTCTGTGGACGCCCAAATGAGATTGTGCACACGCGAACATATAGGAAAAACATAGCAGGAAACTCAATCTTAAATGCAAAAAGTCACCACCCGCTGCATGTTATAAAGGCGATCCCCGTGGGGGAATACATACGGACCGCAAGGAACTGTAGTTCACCCATGTCCCTTAATGAGGAATTTAATGTAGTAGACAAAAGGCTAAATGCAAGAAACTACCCTGATTGGATGTTGCAGAGAGGTAGGAATATAGCCCTGCAAAAGAACAGATTCCAAATGCTCTTTGGGTCGAAGGAGGGTGGGAGCAGCAGTAGTAGGAATCAAGTAAAGGATGTGAATGGACATGGAGACAGGAGGCAGGACCGTGTTCCGATTTTGTCTATAACATATAGCAAGCAATTCAGTAAAATATGTACCATAATAAATGGGTGCTTGCCGATCCTATATGATGATGAGATTTTGTACAATGCATTGAAATCTGGCTGCAAAATAGTGCCAAGGAGGGCTTCTACGCTGTCCTGCTCCCTGTCACCGTCCCTATTCACATCTAACACACAAGCCAATAGTAGAAGGAGACAACACTGGCTCAGCTACAAAGGTTTCACAAAATGCGGTGGCCACCCATGCAAAACCTGCAATTATGTGATTCCTTTACAATCTTTTGAAAACTCGGACCACTCCTGTAGTTTTCCAATCAAAAGTTACATCAATTGTAACACTACAGGTGTGGTCTACATTTTCCGTTGCACTGAATGTGACTTGATGTATATAGGTAGCACCATACGGAAATTCAAGAACAGGCTACTGGAACATTAAAATTATATCAGCAATCCCAATGCAATTAATATTTCCAATGCAGCGAGACATTTTGTGCAGGTGCATGCCCGCAGGGTCAAGACCTTCAGTGCCTTTGCAGTTGAAAAGGTCTCTGTACCCTTGAGGGGTGGAGACCACCGAAAAAAACTTCTCCTACGGGAGGCGTTTTGGATTTTCAGGCTGAATAGCAGGGTTCCAGCCGGCCTGAATTTAAAGAAGGAGTTAATGTACATCCACCAATAACTTATCCAAAAAGAGTAAACAGTAAATAATATGAGAAAAAAATGTGTTTGAAAAAAGTTGGAAAAAGGAATTAAAGGGTTTCTATCACTTCGTTTCACCTATTTAGCTTTCAGACACTAGCGATCCGCTAGTGTCTGCTCTATCTAACCATCCTAATATAAGAGCTTATTGTCCTGCCGTTTAGCTAAAAAAATAACTTATATAGATATGCAAATGAGCCTCTAGGTGCTATGGGGGCGTGATTAGCACCTAGAGGCTCTGTCTACCTTAACAAACTGCCGCCGCCCAGCGCGTCCCTCCAGCCCGCCCATCTCCTCCAGAATGCGATGCTCCTCGTATTCGGCGCATGCGCAGTGAATGTCTGATCGCTTCCCTGCTCAGACATCTCCACTGCGCCTGTTCCTCGGAGCACTATGACGTCATCGGCGCAGGCGCAGTGGAGATGTCTGAGCAGGGAAGCGATCAGACATTCACTGCGCATGCGCAGAACAGAGACGCGCACGGAGAGGATCGCTTCAGCTGGAGATGGGCGGGCTGGAGGGACGCGCTGGGCGGCGGCAGTTTGTTAAGGTAGACGGAGCCTCTAGGTGCTAATCACGCCCCCATAGCACCTAGAGGCTCATTTGCATATCTATATAAGTTATTTTTTTAGCTAAACGGCAGGACAATAAGCTCTTATATTAGGATGGTTAGATAGAGCAGACACTAGCGGATCGCTAGTGTCTGAAAGCTAAATAGGTGAAACGAAGTGATAGAAACCCTTTAAAAATGTGTCAAAACATGTGTTATAAATGAAGAAAGAGATTTGTGTATATATCATCTTTCCATGTTGGTCATGTGGCTACCTATATGGTGGAAATTCAATGACATAGAGATAGGCCAAATTAGTAATTGTCACCAGATGTTTTTATGAGTAGCATGCAATTCACACTGTGCAGTTTTTAAATTTTCTCCACCTTGAAAGGACCTGAAGTATACAGGGAGTGCAGAATTATTAGGCAAGTTGTATTTTTGAGGATTAATTTTATTATTGAACAACAACCATGTTCTCAATGAACCCAAAAAAACTCATTAATATCAAAGCTGAATATTTTTGGAAGTAGTTTTTAGTTTGTTTTTAGTTTTAGCTATTTTAGGGGGATATCTGTGTGTGCAGGTGACTATTACTGTGCATAATTATTAGGCAACTTAACAAAAAACAAATATATACCCATTTCAATTATTTATTTTTACCAGTGAAACCAATATAACATCTCAACATTCACAAATATACATTTCTGACATTCAAAAACAAAACAAAAACAAATCAGTGACCAATATAGCCACCTTTCTTTGCAAGGACACTCAAAAGCCTGCCATCCATGGATTCTGTCAGTGTTTTGATCTGTTCACCATCAACATTGCGTGCAGCAGCAACCACAGCCTCCCAGACACTGTTCAGAGAGGTGTACTGTTTTCCCTCCTTGTAAATCTCACATTTGATGATGGACCACAGGTTCTCAATGGGGTTCAGATCAGGTGAACAAGGAGGCCATGTCATTAGATTTTCTTCTTTTATACCCTTTCTTGCCAGCCACGCTGTGGAGTACTTGGACGCGTGTGATGGAGCATTGTCCTGCATGAAAATCATGTTTTTCTTGAAGGATGCAGACTTCTTCCTGTACCACTGCTTGAAGAAGGTGTCTTCCAGAAACTGGCAGTAGGACTGGGAGTTGAGCTTGACTCCATCCTCAACCCGAAAAGGCCCCACAAGCTCATCTTTGATGATACCAGCCCAAACCAGTACTCCACCTCCACCTTGCTGGCGTCTGAGTCGGACTGGAGCTCTCTGCACTTTACCAATCCAGCCACGGGCCCATCCATCTGGCCCATCAAGACTCACTCTCATTTCATCAGTCCATAAAACCTTAGAAAAATCAGTCTTGAGATATTTCTTGGCCCAGTCTTGACGTTTCAGCTTGTGTGTCTTGTTCAGTGGTGGTCGTCTTTCAGCCTTTCTTACCTTGGCCATGTCTCTGAGTATTGCACACCTTGTGCTTTTGGGCACTCCAGTGATGTTGCAGCTCTGAAATATGGCCAAACTGGTGGCAAGTGGCATCTTGGCAGCTGCACGCTTGACTTTTCTCAGTTCATGGGCAGTTATTTTGCGCCTTGGTTTTTCCACACGCTTCTTGCGACCCTGTTGACTATTTTGAATGAAATGCTTGATTGTTCGATGATCACGCTTCAGAAGCTTTGCAATTTTAAGAGTGCTGCATCCCTCTGCAAGATATCTCACTATTTTTGACTTTTCTGAGCCTGTCAAGTCCTTCTTTTGACCCATTTTGCCAAAGGAAAGGAAGTTGCCTAATAATTATGCACACCTAATATAGGGTGTTGATGTCATTAGACCACACCCCTTCTCATTACAGAGATGCACATCACCTAATGTGCTTAATTGGTAGTAGGCTTTCGAGCCTATACAGCTTGGAGTAAGACAACATGCATAAAGAGGATGATGTGGTCAAAATACTCATTTGCCTAATAATTCTGCACGCAGTGTATGGCTGGTGCCTCAGGGTCATGGACTTCCAAGGGTTAAGGTGGATAAATACCAGTGCACAATGTGAAAGACATCTACGACCTGATTAGATGCGTGTAGGTGAATGGTGTTTAATCTAATGAAGCAACCAATGGTGTAACCTTTTTCCTTCCCCCGGATTTGGGAGAGGTGGGTTTGTGATACATTAAAATTCTAGTGTTTCATTATGAAATGTTGTTACGACTAAGGACCAAGTGTCTGAAACGCGTCAACAAGTCTTGTATACCAGGTGGATGTGTTTGCTGTACTTTTACTTATATTAATAAAGAAGAAGTTTTAGAGGATCTCTATTTGAATCCGGAGCCGTTCTTTTCTACTTTCATGCTGACTGCAACTGGGACACACCCAAAAGGCTTCAGGAGTCGGGACTACTGACTGACCAGTGAGGTGAGCTGGAAAAAGTGTGTTTGTTACCTTTGGTTTTTTAGTCTATGTATAGCAGTCATCAGCGCAACAGACAATTAATTATGTACCCACATAATATCTGATTTTCACAGTTTTAATAATATGAGCTTTCCATTCTAAGTGCAAGCGCAGCCTCTACCTGCGCAACCGTTCCGTTTCTGGGTAAAATCTGTGCGCACCCTGGTCTAGCGCAGCGCATGCGCACTGCAATAACTTGGGCTCTGTCGGTCTAAGTGCTCACGCAGACTCTTAGTGCGCAGCGCTTCCCTGATGACGCACAAAGTAGGTGACTGCTATTGGGGTTTAACCTGCCCTGTGGGCGTGCGTTCACTAATGCAATTGGCTGGTCATGATATATGCCGTGAATGTGATAGGACGCCAGTCGTGTCAATCTTAAAATCATGTATTTAAACTTCCAGTTGGATGGTGACACTCATTGCTGCCCATTTACCCTGAAGAAGCCAGAATCCTGGTGAAACATGTCGGGGCGCAGTTTTAGTTTTTAAATCGCAGCCTTCCACTCCACAGTGAATAATTTGAAGATAGTCCGGCTGGACTATACTCTGACATTGCTTCTTTCATGAGCCTTGGATGGACACGGCATCTAAACTGTGTCTTTCATTGCTTATGGGGCTAATTGCCATTGGGCTTTATGCTGGCTTGAAGCACATAAGGTTGCCAATTGTGCTCCCTTGACAGTGGGTTGACGCACCCTGTTCCCACTGCTTTACACTGCCGCACTGACAATACCATTTAGTCAGCAATAGTTCCACTGACAGTGATACGATAGCACTTTGTATCTGAAGTGAAGGGGTTGGAGCTAGTGCACATCTCCGTGCCTCCCTCACTGTATAATATTTGCATCCACCAGTGGAGTGGCGACTATAATTTTAACATAGGTTTTTGGTTTGTTGAAATAAAAATAATTAATAACAAATAATAAAATTGCACTCAATCTCACATTTAGATTTTCATATATTTAATAATAAAAGTGAAGTATTAATTTCACCTGGGTCAAGATAGGTCTCATTGCCTGTTTAGGCATTTGTTAAATAACCTTACCCAGGTTAGGTCCTAATTATGAATACAGATTTGTAGCTATGACACTGGCTGACCTGCTGCATGTGCGCTTGGCAGCTGAAGACATCTGTGTTGGTCCCATGTTCATATGTGACTGTATTTCTGAGAAAAATTATGTTTTAATATATGCAAATTAGTCTCTAGGAGCAACGAGGGCGTTACCATTACACCTAGAGACTCTGCTCTCGCTGAAACTGCTGCGCCCTCTGTACTTTGACTGACAGGACCAGGTGTGATGATGTTTTCACTGCTTGGCTCTGTCAACCAAACTTCAGAGGGTGCAGCAGTTGGAGAGAGAGCAGAGCCTCTAGATGTAATGGTAACACCCTCATTGCTCCTAGAGGCTAATTAGCATATATTAAAGCATCATTTTTCTCAGTAATGTGGGCACATATGACAATGGGACCAACACAGATATCTTCAGCTGCCAAGTGCACATGTAACAGGTCAGCCAGGGTCATAGGTACAGATCTGCTGACAGATGCAATTTATTTATTAAAACTTAAGTTTTATAAAGGTTTTTTTCTCTCTCTCTGTGATACATCAAGACATTAGGATTGTAAAACATTGTGAGGACAATCTTTAGTAAATGTAAGTGGGGTTGGAAAATGATAGGATGGAGTTGACAATAATACATTTTTAAATTATAAATAAACGACATTGGACGAAAGATAAATTGCATCAGGTCCTTTTACCAGAGGACCTAGGATTTTTCAGGGGTGTTGATAGACAGAAGATGCCTGACAACATCTGATAGAGGTGGAAAACACAAATACAATTGAATTAGGCAGCACAGTGGCTAACAGCTCGGCACTACAGCCTTATAGCGCTGGGATCCTACCAAAGGCCCACATAAAATTTGCATATTCTCTTCTGCATTGGTTTCCTCTCACATTTAAGTAGGTTCATGTGTGTGTGTGTGTCTATGGAATTAGCTTGTAAAGCCTACTGGTGTGTATGTTAAAAATCAGCGAGTGTGGACTCACTTTGCACAACTAACTGGTTTGGCTTTGGGCTAATCCCAAGGGCATTATTCACCCTTTAACCCCTGAACAGGGATCTGGACTTCAACGCAGGGGAGCAACCAGGCAGCTACCTCCTGGGATATTCCCAATATATGACCTAATGAGGTCAGGGACACTGGTGCAAGCACCAGAGACTCTAGGCACAGAAAACACACCAAAACTGCAGGTACAGTCACTGAAAGTGATTATGTGGTTTTTGGCAGAACTTGACTGTAGGTAGTCCAACACTGGAACTGCAGGTATTTGGCTACACTGAACAGGAGACACTAGGAGAGCTTTCAGGTGGGGTAGTGGTGGATGTAGGAACCAAGATGGTAGCACAGACAGACTAGGATAACTAAAACACAGAATTACACTGAAATGTAAGGTCAGGAGGACACAGGCAGGATGGGAACACGGCAGAAACACAGGCTGGATAACGCTGGTAAATAGCAAGGAAATCCCTGAAGCTTCCAAACACCTTAATGGTCACAGAGAACCTTTAAGCTCATGTATGCTCTGGCTGAAGAGGGTGCCTTAAATGCACAGGGAACCTCAGTCATTCCCTGGGGAAGGATTTGCAGGTGCGCACACTGGCAGCTTACAGAGGACGCCGTGGAGCAGCAGGTCAGCAGCGGCATCGACCGCTGACAAAGCTCCACGCAGTGCTGCAGATTATGTCGGTGCTATATAAGTAACATAAATAAGATAATTACTGACCTGGGGTCCTGAACAAGAGACCCTAGGCATGTGGCAATGGTGGCAGCTGCTAGCATGATAACTGGGTTTGTTTCTAAAATAATTGTCAAGCCACATAGCAGATTTGTGGAGTGCAATTTATTGATCCCTATTGGATTATAGACAGCATAACACACTTTCCTATGTTTAACAACATAAAATCATCTCTCAGGTTGCACTTGTCTTTCCCGTTCTGCAGTCTATTGATATATAAAGAATCAGAGATTTTAAAAACACCGTCCTCAAGACTAACGAGTGGTCAGACAAGCAAGCACTGCACCATTTTATATGGCTAACAAGTTATGAGTGCTCAGTCCGATCATCTTTACAGCAGCGAGTAGTGGCACTTAATGGAAATCTCAATCTTCACATTTTACTAATGATGCTTTTAATGTCTGGCACAGAGGGTAAGTGGACATGAAGTGTTTTTGTATTGTACCTTATTACTTCAGAGGAAGATACTCTTACAAGAATGGGGACTAGGTATCAGAGCAAACTGCTAAATGAAACCTTTATTGTCGCTACCCACTGTTCAGTGCGCTGCTATGAAATGCTGCACAGTTCTCTTCATTACAAGTACCCAAATTATTTTCATGTCATTATTATCTATAATGAAATCTCAGAGGCAACACACTGATGTGTAGGAGGCTCTATATTGGGTTTACTGCATCAATAGCCATTTTAAATGTCTATAGTTTCCCTTATTAATGAGATTCCTCTCCAAAAGACCTCTCAAAAAGGCCAACTCTTTCAGTAGACCACTGAATTATCCAGACCAGAGTTTCTGTGACAGATTTTCAGCTCAAACAAATGTTTTACGTACTGGCCTTAGAAATGTAATTTTGGAGGTTTGTCTATATAGGTAGTTAATAGATCGATAGATGGATAGGTAAACAGATAGCTAATGAATAGATAGATAGATATCAAACAGATAGCTGATAGATAGATAGATAGATAGATAGATAGATAGATAGATAGATAGATAGATAGATATGAGGTGATAGAAAATAAATAGATAGCTAATGAATAGATAGATGATAGAAGATAATAGATGGTAGATGGTAGATGATAGATAGATATGATATAGATATATATGAGATAGATAATAATAATAATATTTATTTACATACTGTAGCGCCACCATATTCCGCAGCGCTTTACAAATTCATAGGGTTCATGTACGAAACAAAACTAACTGGCTAATATACAACTGAAACACTAGGAGTCAGGGCCCTGCTCGCAAGAGCTTACAATCTATGAGGAATTGGGGGTGACACATAAGGTAGTTGATTGTGATAAGTAGGATTTAAGCCATTATTGAACTGACAGGAGTGGTGCTGGCCGATCTGCTTCAGGTTTGGGACTGTTAGAGGATCAAGTTCAGGCCAGAGGAGTTGGTGGGCGAGAGGTTTAGTCAGGGAAAAGTCATTTTAGGTAGCTTGATAAGCCTGCCTGAAAAGATGTGTTTTTAAGGCACATTTGAAGGTGGAGAAGTTGTGAACTGCGTGTGAATTGACCTAATAATCTGGGGCAGAGTATTCCGGAGAGTAGGTGCAGCTCCAAAAATGTCTTGAAGATGGGAGTGAGATGTCCGAATTATGGAGGATATTAATCTTAGGTCGCTAACAGAACGGAGAGCGCGAGTAGGGTGGTACATGGAAATGAAGGAGGAGATGTATGGAGTTGCAGCACTGTGGAGAGCTTTGTGGGTGTGGGTGAGAAGTTTGAACTGTATTCTGTGGTGGATGGGCAACCAGTGAAGTGACTAGCACACACTAGTAGCATCAGTGTAGCTGTTGGGTAGATAGATGAGCCTGGCTGCAGCATTTAGGACAGACTGAAGGGGGAGAGTTTAGTGAGAGGGAGACCGATTAGTAATGCGTTGCAGTAATTAAGACGAGAATGAATCAAGGAAACAACAATAGTTTTTGCCGTTTCCACAGTAAAAAAAGGGCGGATTCTGGCGATATTCTTGAGGTGCAGGCGACAAGAGTGTGTAAGTGATCGAATATGGGGAACAAAGGAGAGATTGGAGTCAAATGTGGCCCAAGACAGAGGGCATGTTGCACAGGAGTTATGATAGTGCTGCAGACCGAAATTGAAATATCAAGTTTAGGTGGGTTAGAAGATGGGGGAAAGACAAGAAGTTCAGTTTTTGAGAGGTTCGGTATTAGATACATATATGACATGGTGTTAGAGACAGCTGCCAGACAATTACTGGTGTTTTGGAGTAAAGCAGGGGTGATGTCAGGGGAAGAAGTGTATAGTTGGGTGTCGTCAGCATAGAGATGGTATCAAAAGCCAAATCTATTGATAGTGTGTCCGATGGGGGCTGTGTAAAGGTAGAAGAATAGAGGACCTAATACTGAGCCCTGAGGAACGCCAACATCAAGAGGAAGAGGAGAAAAAGAAGAGCCAGCAAATGATACACTAAAGGAGCGGCCAGAGAGATAGGAAGAGAACCAAGAGAGAGCAGTGTCCTGAAGGCCAATTGAGTGGAGCATGGTGAGGAGGAGTTTATGGTCTATGGCAGTGATGGCGAACCTTTTAGAGACCGAGTGCCCAAACTGCAACCCAAAACCCACTTATTTATCACAAAGTGCCGACACAGTAATTCACCCTAAATACTACAGTCCAGTATAGTGTATCTTCCATGTACTTTATCATTTAGCTATAATACCCTGCCTACATTCAGTGTGCTGCCTGCGCTGTTCATAGTGCGCCCTGCGCTGATGAATGGCAGAAAAAGTCTATGGCATATTGGTACACCACAGACTTATTCCAGGATGTGAGTGCCCACAGGGAGGGCTTTGAGTGCCACCTCTGGCACCCGTGCCATAGGTTCGCCACCACTGGTCTATGGTATCAAATGCTGCAGAGATATCCAGAAGAATCAGTAGAGAATTATCACCATTTATTTTGCTGTCAGGAGATAGACACTTTAGTAAGGGCAGTTTATATAGAGTGAAGAGGGCGAAAGGCAGATTGCAAGGGGTCAAGAAGAGAGTTTGCAGAGAGATAGCTTATTAAGCAAGAGTAGACAAGAGGTTAGAAACAGGTCGGTAGTTAGCAGCGCATGTCGGGTAAAGAGATGTTTTTTTTTTAGTAGTGGGGTTATAACAGAGTGTTTGAAAGAGGAGGGAAAGATACCAGAAGAGAGAGAGGTTAAAAATTGTAGGTAGGTGAGTAATGATAGCTGGGGAGACTGGAGGAGGTATGATGGAATAGGATCACTGCTACAAGTCGTGGGTAGAGGAGAAGAGAGAAGCCTGGATACTTCTTCCTCTGTTTTAGGGTCAAAAGAGGAGAGAGCGCATGTGGAGTATTGGAAGGGAGGAGGATTGAAATTATTTGGGGACTGGGAGATTATTTCCTGCCGGATACTGCTAATCTTGTCTCTGAAGTAGGTGGCCATGCCATCAGCACAGAGGTCAGTGACAGCTTCTGGAACTTAAGGGCTTAGAAGGGAATGAAAAGTGTCAAAGAGTCGTTTTGGGTTACTTGAGAGATAGGAGAGGTGAAGTGCTTTTGTTTGGCAATGTTGAGAGCCGAATTATAGGTTTTGAACATAAATTTATAATGGAAAAAGTCTGCTGATATTCACAATTTTCTCCATAAGCGTTCTGCATATCTGGAGCAGCGCTGGAGAAAACGTGTTCCAGATGTGTGCTAGGGTTGCCGTGTTCTGTGTTGGGAGGGTTGGATTGATATTGGAGCAACTTCATTTAAGGTGGGTTTGAGGGTATGGTTGTAATGATTGGCAGCCAGGTCTGGACAGGAGAGGGAAGAGATTGGGGTAAGAGCTAATTGTAGGGTGTTAATAAGTTGATGGCAGTTAATGGTGTTTAGGTTTCTGTAAGTGTGAAAAGTAGGATTGGTATCAGAAAAGTGAGAGGTCTTAATAGTAAATGAAAGAAGATTGTGGTCAGAAAATGGGAAAGATGAGTTACTAAAGTTTGAGACTGAGCAGTGACGTAAGAAGACTAGATCAAGTATATTGCCCTGTTCATGCGTGGCAGAGGAAGGAAGTTGTGATAGGCCAAGTGAGCAGGTTAAAGAAAGAAAGAAAGAAAGAAAGAAAGAGAGAGGCTGATTGAGAGAGGCTCATCAATGGAGATATTAAAATTAATGCTGAGCGCGAATATTCGAATAGCGAATTTTTTTTCGCGAATATTGCCACTTCGCTAATTCGCGAATATTTCTAATATAGTGCTATAAATTCTCTATTTTGAATATTGGTTTTTTTAGTTTTTATTGTTATATTTTTTTCTTTCCCACTTCCCAAAAGTAGTTCTTACTTGTCCTGAGGATTCCTGGCTTCCTGGCTGCTCCAGTCAGTGCCCATTGCCGCTTCTGCCGACTTCCGTGCTCATGGAGCGTCCCCATGGGAACGCCTCCATACTAGAATGTACTGTCGGATGTGAGAATTAAGTTGAAATCGCAATGCGATTAATATAACTTGAAGTAATCGCATTGCGATTTCAACTTAGCACTGCTATATTCCATATTCATTAACGTTGTTAATTCTAGCCTAGAATTAACGAAGTTAATGAACGAATATGGAATATAGCAGTGCTAAGTTGAAATCGCAATGCGATTAATATAACTTGAAGTAATCGCATTACGATTTCAACTTAGACCTGGTTTACTATGGTTGGCTTGGTAGAATTAGCGAAGATGACAAATATGACGAATGTATTCGTCATATTCCTCAAAACGAAGTTAACAAAATATTCTCCATCTTCGTTTTAACTCCATATTCGTCAACTTCGCTAATTCTAGCAAACAAATAGGAAGGTTGACTATAGAGACAGCTGTGTTTAATTCGCTATGCGATTATATTCCTTCTCTTTTTTTAAATAAATAAGAATAATTATAATAATTATCAAGTATTATAATTATTTTATTTATAAAAAAAAAAAAGAAGCAAAGTAATATTATCGCATAGCGAATTAAAAACTTAGCTGTCTCTAGTCAACTTTCCTATTTGATTGCTAGAATTAGCGAAGTTGACGAATATGGAGCTAAAACGAAGATGGAGAATACTTCCTTATCTTCGTTTTGAGGAATATGACGAATACATTTGTCATATTCGTCATCTTCGCTAATTCCAGATATCAAACCAATAGGAAAGTTACCTTAAGTTAAAATCGCAATACGCGATTATTTAAATCGTATATTAATCGCGATAACTAGAATAATTACGAATATTCGATTTCGACCAATATGAGAAGAAATAGAGAATCTAGCGAATATTTGCTAATTTCGTCGAAATCGAATATGGCACCTCCCACTCATCACTAATTAAAATCACCCATAATAAGAGTTGGTGATTCAGAAGATTGGAAGTGAGGAATCCAAGCAGAAAAGTGATCCAGGAATTGGTGGGGGAGCCTGGGGGACGATAGACAACTGCAACTCTCAAGGGGAATGGATGGAAGAGTCTGATGGTATGAACTTTAAAAGAGAGGAATCTGAGAAAGAGACAGCAAGTGGTTGAAAGATTTATATTGGTGTTTTTTATGCTGCACCGTGGAGGAAGATAGTTCATGGTGATGCATGAGGGTATAATAGATAGATAAATAAATAGAGGGTATAGATAGATAGTTAATTAATTGATAGATAATAAACAGATAGCTAATGAAAAGATAGATAGATAGATAGATAGATAGATAGATAGATATTGAGTTTGTTTTTCAACCACACCTATTGTAAACAGGTGAATAAAATCAAGCACACAGCCACGCTATCTCCACAGACAAATAACAGTAGACATGTGTTCTTACTGAAGAGGTCAATGACTTTAACCCCTTCTACCCCGGGCCAGTTTTCAGCTTCCTGCGCAGATCTGTTTTTTCAAATCTGACATGTGTCACTTTATGTGGTAATACATTTTGAATGGTTTTACTTATCCAAAAGATTCTAACATTGTTTTTTCATGACATGTTGTACTTCATGTTAGTAGTAAATTTGGGTCTATAAGTTTTACTTTTATTTATTAAAAAAATGCAACATTTACCGAATTTTTAAAAAAAAATCTCTATTTTATAAATGTAAAATTCTCTGCTTTATAGACAGATAGCGATACCTCATAAAATAGTTATAAATTGACATTTCCCATATGTATACTTTATGTTTGCATCATAATGTAATTGTCATTTTATTTTTTTAAGACATTAGAAGGCTTAGAATTTTAAAAGCAATTGTTAAAGTTTTCAAGAAAATTTAAAAAAATGTAACTTTTTAAAGGACCAATTGAGTTAGGATGTCACTTTAAGGGGTTTACATAATTGAAACCAACCATAAATTAACCCATTTTAGATACTACACCCTCAAATTATTCAAAACTAATTTTACAAACTTTGTTAACTCTTTAGGTGTTCCACAAGATATAGAGAACAATGGAGGATGGAACACCCCATATGGGGTTGCAAAGAGCTGTAGGGGAACACAGCAAGACTCAGAAGGGAAGGAGCACCAGATGACTTTTGGAGTCCAGATTTACCTAGAATGTTTTTTTGTGAGCTATATCGCATTTGAAGAGACCCTGAGGTACCCCAACATAGGAAACCCCTAAAAAGTGACCCAATTTTGGAAACTACACCCCTCAAGGAATTTATTGAGACATGTAGTGAGCACTTTGACTACACAGGCATTTCCCAGAATTTAGAAACACATGGCTGTGAAAATAAAAAAATACATTTTTTACAAGAAAATGTTGCTTTAGGCCCACATTTTTCAGTTTCCACATGGGTAAGTAGAAAAAAAAATCCACCCGTCATTTTTAAGGCATTTTCTCCTGAGTACAGCAACACCCAATATGTGGTGGTAAAGCACTGTATGGCTGCACTACAGGACTCAGAAGGAAAGGAGCAACATATGTATCTAGTAGAAGGATGTATGTAAAAAAAAAACAAAAAAAAAACTGAGGTCCCCAGACAGTAGAAACCCCCAAAAAGTGACCCCATTTTGGAAACTGCATCCCTGTAGGAACATTTTAAGGGGTGGAAAGGGCACTTTTGACCAAACAGGTGTCTGACAGAATTTAGAAACACTTGTCAAAGAATTTAGAAGCACAGTGAAAATGAAAACATTACACATTTAATATCACTAGGTGCAAACTTTTCATTTTCACAAGGGGTAACAGGTGAAAATGCAGCCCACTTTCTACTGATTATGTTGGCACGCCATGTGTGCTCATATTCTGCTGTATGGGCAAACAGGAGGGCAAACTGCAAAATACTGTTTAAACCCATACATAGCGCCCGCGGCATGTAAGCATTTACAGAGGGAGTGGACTTCTTCTGTCTCCCATCGGCAGTGCAGACAGGCCAGGGCCTGTTGAAGTCCCCAGGCCTGCCTCTGACATGTAGCAGCAGGCTGCGAATCTCTGGCACAACCTGCTGGTGAATTTCAGTGTAGCACTGACATAAAAATACATTGCACTACAGGAATAGTGCAAAGTACTATTCTTGTGCTGCCCTGATAATAGGTAATCAAAAGATCATCTATTATCAGGGCAGCACAGTAAATTAGGTGAGGTGAAGTGATTGCCACAGGCAGTGTGACCCAGAGTCAAGTGGGGGCGTGGCGTCAGGGCCCTGGGAAATGAGAGCTTCCATTGTGGAAGCACTCATCTCTCTATATTCAACTGTATCACCCTCTTCAGGACAGAGATACAGTTGAATGTCGTGGCGGGGCATGGAAACTATGTCTCCCTGCCCCGATGTCCCCTCTGATAGGCTTCAGGCTTTGCACATCTAAAGGCTGAAATGTTTACCCATTCTTCTTTGCAAAATAGCTCAAGCTCAGTCAGATTGGATGGAGAGCGTCTGTGAACAGCAATTTTCAAGTCTTGCCACAGATTCTCAATAGGATTTAAGTCTGGACTTTGGCCATTCTAACACATGAATATGCTTTGATCTAAACCATTCAATTGTAGCTCTGGCTGTGTATTTAGGGTCATTGTTCTGCTGGAAGGTAAACTTCTGCCCCAGTCTCAATTTTTTGCAGCTCTACTAGGTTTTCCTCCAGGATTTCCCTGTATTTAGCTCCATCCATCTTCTCATTAACTCTGAACAGCTTCCCTGTCCATGATGAAAAAAAAGCATCCCCAGAGCATGAGGCTGCCACCACCATGTTTTACAGTAGGAATGCTGTGTTCAGGGTGATGTGCATTGTGAGTTTTCCGCCACACATAGTGTTTTGCATTTTGGCCAAAAAGTTAAACTTTGGTCGTATCTGACCAGAGGACCTTTTTCCACATGTTTGCTGTATCCCCTACATGACTTGTGGCTTGCTTTCAAAAATGGCTTTCTTCTTGCCACTCTTCCATAAAGGCCAGATTTGTGGAGTACACAACTAATAGTTGTCCTGTGGACAGATTCTCCCACCTGAGCTGTGGATTTCTGTAGCTCCTTCAGAGTGATCATAGGCCTCTTGGCTGCTTCTTTAATTAGTGCTCTCCTTGCCTGGGCTGTCGAGTTTAGGTGGATGGCAATTTCTTGGTAGGTTTGCAGTTGTATACATACTCCTTCCATTTTCCAGTGATGGATTGAACTGTGCTTTGTGAGATGTTCAGAGCTTGCCTGGGATATATATTTTTTTATAACTTATCACCTTTACACTTCTCCACAACTTTATCCCTGACCTGTCTAGTGGGTTCCTTGGTTTTCATGATGGTTTGATCTCTAATGTTTAGTAACAAATCTCTGAAGCCTTCACAGAACAGCTGTAGTTATACTGAGAATACATTACACACAGATTGACTTAATTTACTAATTAGGTGACTTCTGAAGGCAATTGGTTACACTAGATTTTACTTAGGGGTATCAGAGTATAGGGAGCTGAATACAAATGCATGCCACACTTTTCAGATTTTTATCTTTGAAAATTTTTCAAAACCATATATCATTTTCTTTTCACCTCACACATACGCTACATTGTGTTGGTCTATTACATAAAATTTCAATGAAATACATTTAAGTTTGCAGGTGTTATTTTTTTAGTTGGCATCATGCTGTTGGACCATTATAGGGGGCGAAGGGGAGCACTGTGGGGATATTTTTTCTACTGGTGGCACTAAATAGGAGCATTATGTACTGGCACCACACATAAGGTAGAATATTAATGTGCTGGCACACATTATGGGGTGGCACTATGGGGACATTGGCTCTACTGGGCCACTAAGAGGGGGTATTTTTTGTACTGGCACACACTATAAGATGGCATTTTTTGCACTGGCCTACATTATAAGGGCACATGCACATGACCATTGGTGGAATATCCTGCTCTCTATAGAACACATTATAAGGATAATTATTACTACTGGGGGGCATTATGGTGGATGTTTTTTCTAAGGTTGAGCGAATCGAGCTTCTGATCATAGATCCGAAGCCGATTCAGTAAATAACTTTGTTTGTAATGCTGTTTCCGTACAATGTATTTGCTCTGTATAGATAGACTTTGGCTCATCCGAAGTAGCGCAAGACTTTGGTAAATGTATTTGGTATTCCTATCTGCGGATTTGAAAATATTTTAAAATAGGAATCCGAAGTCGGCTTTGGTACTGGCGGGTACCTCGGTACCAAAGCCGACTTCGGATTCCTATTTTAAACTGTTTTTAAATCCACAGATAGGAATACCAAAGTCATTTACAGAAGTCTTGTGCAACTTCGGATCAGACAAAGGGGGTAATTTACCATACGGCATGTCTAAAATTGTGGGCGTGGCGCCCGTTTTAGGTGTAGAAAATTGTCTGAATGTAAGACAGCTTGGAAGCTGTCTTACATTTAGAACTGGCGCTGGATGCGCCAAAGTTATAGAGAGGCCGGCGTGTCTTCATAACTCTGGCAGAACCACTGCCAGCTATGGGCTATGTGTCCCAAAGTTTTCCTACACGGAGCAAATGCATTCTAAACCCTGTATGGAAACAGCATTACAAACTACGTTTTTTAACAAATCGACTTCTGATCTATGATCAGTAGCTCAATTCCCTCAACCCTTGTTATTACTACTGGGGGACTATGGGGAACATGATTACTGGTATAAGCACAATGGGAACATTATTATTGTTGGGGGCCACTGTTAACACTAAGGGCACTCTGGCAGAGAATTATTACTATTGGTGGGACTTTTGGGAGCACTAATACTGTGGGGGGCACCCAGGCACAATCAGCTTAGCACAATTATTTTTGGGGGACACTATGTTTACAGCACTATTAGTGTCAGGGACAGTACTTACTGGGTGCAGTTATTTTTTAGGGTACTGTGTGCCAATAATTATTAAAGTGAGCAGTTACTGAATGCTACTAGTACTAGTATTTTCAGGGGGACTGCAGTATAGTATAGTATTGTGTAGTGTGGAGTGCAGTGGGCGCAGTATTGGGGGTGGCAGGATGTGGTGTTCAGAAGGTGGGAGGATGATGGAAAAGTAGGAAACTAAGATGTTTGTTAAACTCTGCAGAGACAAGAGATTGATGCTGTTTCCAGGTCCTTTGATGTTTCTGATGTTGAGGACGATCCAGGTGCATTTCGGTAGTGCCTGTCAATCTGTCTGAAGTACCCATGGGTAAGATTTTTCATTCCTGAAGCCCAACGTATTAAAGTCCTTCAATGGGGACATGCCTCCTAGACTGCTGGTCATCCTGGAGTTTAGGGAACTAAATTAATTGCTCGTCATTACTAGTTGTCCTTTATGAACAAAGATATTTAAGACTTTGTCTCTTCTTGTACCCTATGCACCCAAAATAAGTCTTCTAAGTTAAAACCAGCCAGTCTCCTTCTTTCTCTTCGTGTACCTGAAGTCCCTTGGCAACATATTGGAATGGGCTTTATCACTGATCTTCCACCCTCTAAAGGTTGCAGTCATCTGGATGGTAGTTGACTGTTTCTCTAAAATGGCGCATTTTGTATCTCTACCTGGTCTACCTTCTTCTCCCCATCTGGCTGAACAGTTCCTGCTCCATATCTTCACATTACATGGATTTCCTCTCCACATCGTTTCTGATAAGGGTGCACAATTCACTTCTAATTTTTGGAGAGCATTATGCAAACTACTGAATGTAACTTTAGATTTTTCTTCAGCTTATCATCCTCAATGTAATGTTCAAGTGAAGAGAGTCAATCAAATCCTCACTGGATTCTTGCAGCATTTCACTAATGCTTATCAAGATGACTGGGTTGACCTGCTGCCGTGAGCTGAATTTTCACACAATAATCATATCTGTGATGCTACAGGTAAATTTCTATTTTTTGCAGTCTATGGTCTCCACCCTCTTCCAGTGTCTTCTTTCTGGTTGGATACTAGGAACTCTTCAAAAAGCCATGGGTCAGATGAAGAGAAACATGGATAAGAGACACAGGACTCCTCCTCAGTTCTCACCTGGGTACAAGGTACAAGGTATGGCTCTCCTCTAAGAACATTCGTCTCAAACTTCCATCTTAAAAGTTGGCTCCTCGCTTCCTGGGTCCTTTTTCTTGTAATAGAGAAGATTAACCCTGTGTGCTACAAACTCAAACTTAATTGATAAGGAGTGAACGCAGACGTTAAAAAATGGGTTCATGTACTGTACCCATTAGTTTCACCACTTCCGTTTTTGTTTACCCCCAGGAGGAAAGCGTTAAACCCTTTCAATAAAGAATAATAATATGATGTGTAGCCGATCAGGTCCAAGTGATAGGATAGTCAGTAGATATAATCAACAGGCAGATTTTGTTACTGCAGAGTAATGTAGGTTATAATAGTTGTTGACCTTCTTACGTCAAAGATAAGTTTCCCATAGCCGATAATAAAAAGCATAAAAAATAGAAAAGAATAAATAAATGAATAAATAAAATTAGTAACTCACTTCACTGGGGGGTGGCCAATAGGATAAACTCAAGACACCTGCGGAGCCTGATAACCCCCTAGTCAGAATTGCCCGTAAGATGGTAGATATTGATGGCAGCACAATCCGTGGTGGCTTCAGATCGGGGATTGGTATAAGAATCCCCCTTCTTCAAGAGCAATAAAACAATTATTAAAAAAAAGTGCAAGACCGACATAAACAGACACAGCTACCTTGTCTCTTTAAATAGTGATACTTTCCCGCCCAAGTTATAATGTATGGGTGGAAATGAGGTCTTGCGTTCCACCTTGGAACACAAGTAGCTTCTGTTAGGAGGATTTCGCAAAAAGGAAAAAAATAAAAAACTATGGGGACATTCTAGAATACTAAACTAATGAATTGGTGGCAGTGGGGGAATGTCCTGAGTATCGGCGTTACTATTTCGGGGGTCTAATGTAAGAAAAAGTAGGCCTCCAGGTCGTAATCCGCAGTGGAAGGCATATGCGTTCCACGACGGATCGGATGGGCGGAAGCGGAAGTACAAGGTGGAACACAGTATGCTATCCATGCTGCTCCTCAGTAAGATACCGTAGTTTGAACGCATATGAGTTCCATCAGATGATTAGTATGGGCGAATATGAGGTTTATGGACTAAAACCTCACTTATCTCAATTTGGGGTGGAAGAGTAATCCTTATGAGTGGGAAATAGGTGTTTATTTGAGGGAAAGGAATGTTACGGCTGAGGATGGGGAAAACCCTCAGCCGTGCGATGACGGAAGATGGTGGTCGCTGCTTGGCCAGGAGCACAGAATTAGGGAGCAGGTCACCTCCTAACGCATCCCTAATCTGACCCTGACTCCTAGCTGCATGAGTCGACCTTGAAGGTAGGAGGGCTCATGCTCCGGAACCTCGGATCCCTAGTAACCCTCCGCAGATCCCTAACGCTAGGAGCAGGGTAAGATGACCTGTTCCTCCTAGACACGGAGGAACAGGAGTCTCACAGGCCAGGCTACAATAAAGGGGAACATATACAACTCATGGCAGTGGCAGGTAAATGTCATAAGTACAACACCCACCTGCCACAGACACAAAGCCTGGAACCCATGCGCAAGTGCTGCTGTCCTAACACAGAAACGGACACAGCACACAACACACATCACACAGGAACCCAGGACCATAAGCTGCAATGGGAAACATACAACAGACACATCTTCATCACATTAAACAAGATTCAAAACCAAACCGCAGGCAACTGCATGCGGATCCTGAGTCACGACCATGACCATGGTCGTGACACTCCCACCCCTCAAAGCCCCCCTCACCAAAAAAAAATTAAAAATAGTGAGGAACTAAGAACAGGGATGGGAGAAGGGGCAATGCCTGAAAACCACCAGTGTCTCCCTCCAGAACTGCCGCCAACAAACCTGGACCGACACAACGGTCCCAGGTAGTCAGCCACCAAAGCAGACTGGAGAAAAGAGCAACTGTAGGCACTGCCAGACAGGTACCCGTATCTCCCTCCAGAACTGCCGCCAACCTACCTGGACCGTCACCTAGGTCTCAGGCAGCCAGCCACCAAAGCAGTCTGGCGGAGGGACACTGGACACCGCATCCAACTCAGGAAAACGTTCCTACTCCAGGTCGCTGCCAACAGCCACTCCAAACCAGCACACCGCCGGAACACCAACGGAATGCTGCCAGCAGACGACCAGAGCAAGGAACCCTGAGAGGGACGAGGGGTCACCAACACGGACACGGTTAGCAAGGTGGCGGGGAATAAGCCACCAACCGCGCCGTAAACGGTGAACCCCATAACGCTCCCCTCCGGAGAACGCGCATGTATGCCGAAAACGGCAGGCCATACATTCTGCACCCTCTTTCGAAGGCGTGCAACCTCACCCCATAAAACACCACAGTGAGGGAATAAAAATAAGGGGACGCCAAAACAGAACACGGTGAAGGAATGGCAGGGGAAAAGCCACTCACCACGCCGTCAGCGGCGATACCCCCACAACGCTCTCCCTCCGGAGAACGCGCATGCACCCCATAAGCATATGGCAATGCATGCTTCACCCTCTTTCGAGGGACACGCCACGTGAGGAGCCATTGTGGTCATACTGTCAAGGCTGAGAATGGGGGAAACCCTCAGCCGGGCGATGTCTCTCTCCAGTATAGCTGTTAGGCCAGGACAGGAATCAGGGAGCTGGTCACCTCCTATCACATCCCTAATTCTGACCCTGTCTCCTAGCCGTATGAGCCGACCCTGATGGTGGGAGGGCTCATACACTGTAACCTGTAATTCCTACTAGCCCTCAGGGTGGCCCTGGACTAGGAGAAGGGTGAGACGATCTGTTCCTCCTTGACACGGAGCAACAGGAGTCTCACTGGCCAAGCTATAAAGGAGAAGGGGAACATATACAGACATATGGTAATGGCAGGTAGTTGAAACTAGTATCACACCTACCTGCCACAGACACACAGCCTGGAACCCGTGCACAAGTGCTGCAGTCCACAACAACATAGACGGACACAGCACACACCAAACATCACACAGAAGGGAATTAACCCTTCTCACACCAGGGAAGGGAAGACAACCACTTAAAGGAGAAAGTGTCCAAATGAACATTACACTGCAGCTGTTACCGCAGGCAACGACATGCGTGGCAACCATGTCCTGGGAGTCAGCCTGAAGGCCGGGACACTGCCACCACATGTACACCATACCAAACGTTGCCACAGGCAGCCACAGTGAAGGGAAGTGTCACAGTGCACACCTACATAAACCTCGTGCACACCAGACATACAAAGTGCATAACATACACACACACACAACCAGGAGTTACCGCATGCACTTGACAGCAAGCTGCCCAGCAACAGCTCAGGCTGCTATACTGCCAAGTACAACCATGTTACCAGCGGCAACCACACATGAGGCAACATACCAGCAGCCCTCACCATGTGGTTGACAATAAAACCAAACCGCAGGCAACTGCATGCGGATCCTGAGTCACGACCATGACCATGGTCGTGACAAGGAAATGGGGAAAGTGTGTATGTATGTATAAATATAGAAGGTCATTGCATAGGGCATCTAATAAAAGCATAAAATAGTTGGCCACTATAAGGGACATTTGAATTTACTGTTGAACTGAATATGTAAATTACAATCTTATAATATAACATAATAATTCACGTTTGTGGGGCTAAAAGGGAGTATACCAAGAAAACAGAGCTCCTATGTGAAGTTACATGTAAAAATAAATTAATGAAAATATGCATAAAAATATATAGAAATATATAAAATATATATAAAAATATATAAGAATATATAAGAATACATACAGTCAGGTCCATAAATATTGGGACATCGACACAATTCTAACATTTTTGGCTCTATACACTACCACAATGGATTTGAAATGAAACGAACAAGATGTGCTTCAACTGCAGACTGTCAGCTTTAATTTGAGGGTATTTACATCAAAATCAGGTGAATGGTGTAGGAATAACAACAGTTTGCATATGTGCCTCCCACTTGTTAAGGGACCTAAAGTAATGGGACAGAATAATAATCATAAATCAAACTTTGATTTTTTAATACTTGGTTGCAAATCCTTTGCAGTCAATTACAGCCTGAAGTCTGGAAAGCATAGACATCACCAGACGCTGGGTTTCATCCCTGGTGATGCTCTGCCAGGCCTCTACTGCAACTGTGCTCAGTTCCTGCTTGTTCTTGGGGCATCTTCCCTTCAGTTTTGTCTTCAGCAAGTGAAATGCATGCCCAATCGGATTCAGGTCAGATGATTGACTTGGCCATTGCATAACATTCCACTTCTTTCCCTTAAAAAACTCTTTGGTTGCTTTATGCTTTGGGTCATTGTCCATCTGCACTGTGAAGCGCCGTCCAATGAGTTCTGAAGCATTTGGCTGAATATGAGCAGATAATATTGCCCAAAACACTTCAGAATTCATCATGCTGCTTTTATCAGCAGTCACATCATCAATAAATACAAGAGAACCAGTTACATTGGCAGCCATACATGCCCACGCCATGACACTACCACCACCATGCTTCACTAATGAGGTGGTATGCTTAGCATCAGGATCATGAGCAGTTCCTTTCCTTCTCCATACTCTTCTCTTCCCATCACTCTGGTACAAGTTGATCTTGGTCTCATCTGTCCATAGGATGTTGTTCCAGAACTGTGAAGGCTTTTTTAGATGTCGTTTGGCAAACTCTAATCTGGCCTTCCTGTTTTTGAGGCTCACCAATGGTTTACATCTTGTGGTAAACCTCTTGATTGTTGACTTTGACACACATACACCTACCGACTGGAGAGTGTTCTTGATCTGGCCAACTGTTGTGAAGCGTGTTTTCTTCACCAGGGAAAGAATTCTTCGGTCATCCACCACAGTTGCTTTCCGTGGTCTTCAGGGTTGCATTCCTTCTTTTTAAGAATGTTCCAAACAGTTGTTTTGGCCACGCCTAATGTTTTTGCTATCTCTCTGATGGGTTTGTTTTGTTTTTTTCAGCCTAATGATGGCTTGCTTCACTGATAGTGACAGCTCTTTGGATCTCATCTTGAGAGTTGACAGCAACAGATTTGAAATGCAAATAGCACACTTGAAATGAACTCTGGACCTTTTATCTGCTCATTGTAATTGGGATAATGAGGGAATAACACGCACCTGGCCATGGAACAGAGTGCATCTATACAGTATAAATATATAAGTAAATAAGTATATAAATATGAGTATATAAATAAGTGTATAAATATATAAATATCTCACGAAATGGATATACAGAAATAGGCACAACTATAAATTAATAAATACATCCTAGACTCATAATATCTTAAAATCATCAATGATTTTGTCAATAGTTTACGTATTCTAGTGATTCATTTAATCCGAAAGGTATGAGAGTATTAAGTTGGTATATCCAGAACATCTCTTTTCTACAGAGTTGCTGGAAAGAGGATGGGACATGTTCAAGAGGGGTCAGCTGTAAGAGGTCGGGGTTACCATCGTGTGACAATGCAAAATGATGTGATACGCTGTGGGTGACCACTTTTCTTCTTATGTTAGATCGATGTTTATTCATTCTTTCTTACAGTGTCTGTGTGGTACAGCCCACATAGTATAGATTACAGGGGCATTGTAGCAAATATATCACGTTGGTGGAACTGCAGTTCATATGATGTTGTAGGTCGATGGGATTTTTTATGTGTGATATTTGAATTTCCTCAATAGCGTGGTTAATCATCTTACAGCATTTGCATCTCTTTGCTCCACATTTATAGGAGCCCTTTTTACCATTTTTTCTGGGGGACACTGTCTGGTTTGGGTTTTGTTGAGGTAGTTTTGGGCATGAAGGGGCCAAAATATTTTTTAAGGTTTTAGCCCGAAAGAAGGTCAATTTGGGTTGTTTGGGGACACTTTTCCTAAAATAGGGTCTTTTTGTAGAATGGACCAATGTTTTGTTAAAATTTGTCCGATTATTTTATGTTTAGAGTTATATCGTGTGATAAGGCTTAGAGAGGGTGGGTGTAAGTTGTCAATATGACAGATTTTTCCTTTCAAGCTGTTTTTTTGGTTTTCTCTTAGGATTCTATTTTTGGGTTCTTTGGTCAGTTGTGGGCGGTAACCTTTTTGGTGAATCTTGTGCTTAGGATATCTATTTGTTTTTTCATATCAGCATCTTCTGAGCAGTTCCTTCTAATCCTCCGCATCTGGCTGAAAGGGATATTGGTTTTCCACTTGTGATGGTGACAACTCTTAGAGTCCAGATAACTATTAGCTAATGTTGAGAGAGCATGCTTGGCCGAACTGCTGTTCGGCTCGAGCATGGCTATGTGATACTACAGTGATTAGCTGTCCGGAACACGTCATCGGGTGCTATATAGCACGCGATGACGCATGTTCGGCTCATTTGTAGTCAGGGAGAGCTGCGCTTCGGAAGGGACAGTGAGTGTAGGGAGAGTGATCGCAATCTATTTAGTAGAAAAATGTTTCAAAGACTCAAAAGTTCTTTTTAATGACTATTGTGTGTGGTGGCAGGCTGGCAGCAATATAATATAGCCATAAAAAAAAAATTCCAACATTTTCTATACTTTTTATATAGAGGGTGTCTGCAGTGACTTGTGACATCTGTCCAATACCTTCTGTGTGTCAGGGCAAGAGATAGGAAAAATATAAGTGAAAATTACTATATTTTTTCCTTCATTTTCAATACTTTTTCTTTAGAGGGTGTCTACAGTGACTTGCCTTCTGTGTGTCAGGGCCAGAGATAGGAAAAATTTAAGTGAAATCTGTTTTCCGTTTTCCATACTTTTACGTACTTTTTCTATATACTGTGCTTGCTGTGAACTGTGACATCCATGCCACATCTTGTTTGTCAAGCCTGCATATAACATTTAATATGAAGAAGGCGAGCAGTAAGTGACGGGGAAGTGGCCGTGATGCTGATGGTTCACACAGAGGCCGTGGCCCAGGGCGCGTTGAAACTGTGCCTGCTGCCAGAGCACAAGAAAAACAATCATTAACGATACCTAGCTTCATGTCCCAGTTTGCAGGGCGTTGCATGACAAAACTCTTGAAGTCAGACCAGTGCGACCAGGTGGTCGGTTGGATTGCAGCAGATAATGCTTCCAGTCGTTTAAGCACCACCCTGTCTTCCACCAAGTCCAGTATCAGTAGGCAAGAGTCTGGTCAACTGAATCCTCTCCCTGATCCTCCTTCCTCCCACCATGGAGAGTCTGGCCAAACAAGTGATTCCACACTCGGAAATTCTGAGGAGCTCTTTTCATTGCCATTACTTGATTTGGCCCTCTTTCCAAGCACGCTTGAAGAGGGACATGAGATCTTGTGCCCTGATTCCCAACCTCGTGAGCATCCACAGTCACAAGAACATGATGGTGGGGAACGGCAATTAGTATTTATTAAGGTGGATAATGATGAGACACAGTTGCTAATGAATCAACAGCAATTACTGTCTCAAGAGGTTGATGAAGAGGATGAGACACAGTTGTCAATCACTGAGGTTGTGGTTAGCACAACAAATAAAGAGGATGATCAGAGTGAGGAAGTGAAAGAGGAGGTGGTGGACGATGATGTCACTGACCCAACCTGGGAAGGACAGCAGTACAGAGAGGGAAGGATCTGCAGTACCGTAACAGGCTGGAAGACGCAGTGGGGTGCCAAAAGGAAGAAGGCGAGCCACACCAAATAGGCCTGCAACTGTTCCACGGAGCACCCCCTTGCGTAAATCTCCCTTGCCAAGGGGTAGGTGTTCCGCAGTATGGCGCTTTTTTGAGGAAAAGGCGGACGACAAAAGAATAGTAGTTTGCAACCTGTGCCACACCAAAATGATACGGGGCGTGAACACTAGCAACCTCACCACCACCAGCATGATCCGCCACATGGCATCCAAGCACCGTAATAAGTGGGACGAATGCCTGGTTCCACAATCTGTGTCTGCGGGTCACACCACTGCCTCCTCTTCCCCTGTGTTACGTGCTGACCAATCCCCTGTCGAAGGCGCAGGCCCGGATGCATCCCGCCCTGCACCTGGACCTTCGCAAGCACCATTAGCAACCACCTCCACTTCCGTGTCCCAGCGCAGCGTAAAAGCGTCCTTACCCCAGGCATTTGAATGCAAGAGCAAATACCCAGTCACCCACCCACAGACCATAGCACTAAATGCCCAACTTTCCAAATGACTGGCCCCGGAAATCTTGCCATTTAGGCGTGTGGACACTGAGGCCTTCCTCAGCCTGATGTCGGCTGCTGTCCCTCGTTACGCAGTCCCCAGCCGCCACTATTTTTCACGGTGTGCCATGCCCGCCTCACACCAACATGTCTCCCGTTTCATCACCTGTACCCCAACGCAGTTACTGGGAAGGTCCACTTAACCATAGACACATGGACAAGTGCATTCGGCCAGGGATGCTACATTTCAGGCCAGGGTGAATGTTGTGGAGGCCGGGAGCGAGTCGTACCCTGGGATGACACCGGTGCTACCAACACCAAGGATTGTGGGTCCTGCGTCGATCAGGATTTCCGCCAGCACCTACATTAGTGGCTCCAACCCCCACTTCTCCTACTCTGTCTCCTCCTCTACTTCCAGCTCAGAATTATTCCCGTGCAGCACCAGTCAGTCATAAGTCGGTAGCTGGAAGCAGTGTAGCACTGCAGTGGGGAAGCGGCAACAGGCCGTGCTGAAGCTTATATGCTTAGGGGACAAACAGCACACCGCCACAGAGCTGTGGCAGGGGATAAGAGACCAGACTGAGCTGTGGCTCTCGCCACTTAACCTAGAACCAGGCATGGTTGTGTCTGATAATGGCCGTAACTTGGTGGCTTTGGAGCTCGGCAAGCTTAGACACTTCCCATGCCTAGCCCACATGTTCAACCTTGTGGTTCAGTGGTTTCTCAAAACCTACCCCAATTTGCCTGAGCTACTGGTGAAGGTGCGCTGCGTGTGTGCACATTTCCGCAAGTCACCGACAGCTTTAGCTGGTCTGTCAACGCTGCGGCAGCGCTTACAATTGCCAGCTCACCGGCTGTTGTGTGACGTGAGCACGCGCTGGAACTCGACCTTCCACATGTTGGCCAGGCTTTGTGAGCAGCAGAGGGCAGTAGTGGAATACCAGCTACAACATGGTCCTCGCCTTTCCAGTTAGCTTCCGCTATTCACAAGCGAGGAGTGGGCATAGATGTCTGACCTCTGTGAGGTTTTAAGAAACTTTGAGGAATCAACACAGATGGTGATCGGCGATAACGCCATTATAAGCGTAACCATACCACTTCTGTGTCTACTCAAACACTCGCTTCTCACAATTAAGGATGATGCTTTGCATGTGGAAGAGGTGGAAATGGGGTAAGATATTACACAGGGTGATAGCCAGACCACCCTCAGTTCGTCTTCTCAGCGCAAATTGGACGAGGAAGAGGAGGAGGAGGAGATGGTTGCCCCCCGCTACAGAGGGTAGTACCCATGGAAGTTTAATTCCATCTGCTCTGCGTGGATGGGCAGAAGAAGAGGGTGAGGAGATTGAGAGGGATCCTCCTGATGATGACAGAAAAGTCTTGCCTATTGGTACTCTGGCACACATGGCTGACTTCATGTTAGGCTGATTTTCCCGCGATCCGCCAGTTATACGTGTTTTAGACAACACGGATTACTGGTTGTTCATCCTTCTCAACCCCCGCTACAAAGAGAACTTCTCATCTCTCATTCATCTGGTGGATAGGACGAGCAAAACAGCGCAATATCAGAAGATCCTTGTTGAAAAATTGCTCCAAAACTTTCCATCTGACAACGCTGGCGGCAGAGTCTGTAGTTCCTTGGCCAACCGAGGAGGGGAGACAAGGGGAACACACAGCAGTTCCAACAGAGGCAGGGCAGCACTCTCCAACACCTGGGACAGTTTTATGACACACCGCCAGCACCCTCACCCTGATGCGTGGCCTATTGTCACAAGGAGGGAAACATTTTGGAAGATGGTGAAGGAGTACATAGCAGACCGTGTCAGCGTCCTTAATGATTACTCAGTGCCTTACAACTACTGGGTGTCCAAGCTGGACACATGGCACAAACTGGCAATCTACACCTTGGAGGTGCTGGCCTGTCCTGCCGCCAGCGTTTTTTCTGAGTGGGTATTTAGTGCTGCTGGTAGCATTATAACAGATAAGCGTATCCGCCTGTCAACTGAAAATGCTGACAGGTTGACTCTTATAAAAAATGAACAAGGCCTGGATTGACCATGACTTCTCGACTCCACCAGAGGAAAGTGGCTGAACATAAAGGCACTTTAAATGTGTTGTTTATAAGGCACTGAATACACTGTATTCCCATGCACCCCTTCCACCACAAACAAGGGTATATGGTGGAATCATCATTTTCTCATCCTCCTCCTCCTCTTCCATCATATGAACATGCTTATTCATCACATATAATGCCCTCGCATATATGCCCTTCACATATAATGTTTTACAGGGTCAGCTCACATGCAGGCCCTCGCATATAATTTTTTAGAGGGTCAGCTCCGCTGCAGCCCCTCGCATATAATTTTTTAGAGGGTCAGCTGACCAGCAGGCCTTCACCTACAATCTTTTACTGGGTCAGCTCACCAGCAGGCCCGCACATAAAATCTTTGACAGGGTCAGCTCACCAGCAGTCCCGCACCTCAAATCTTTTACAGGGTCAGCTCACCTGAATGCCCTCTCATATAATGTTTTACAAGATCAGCTCACCTTAAGGCCCTCGCATAAAATGTTTTAGAGTGTCAGCTCACCAGCAGACCCGCACCTAAAATCTTTTACGGTGTCAGCTCACCAGCAGGCCCGCACCTAAAATCTTTTACAGGGTCAGCTCACCAGCAGGCCCGCACCTAAAATCTTTTACAGGGTCAGCTCATCAGCAGGCCCTTGCATATAATTTTTTACAGGGTCAGCTCACCAGCAGGCCTTCACCTACATTCTTTTACAGGGTCAGCTCACCAGCAGGCCCGCACCTAAAATCTTCTACAGGGTCAGCTCACCTGCACGCCCGCACTTAAATTTTTTTACAGAGTCAGCTCACATGCAGGCCCTCACCTAATTATACCTAATAGGTAATTTGTGTGCATGCTGGCTTGCTAGGATGTGATAGCCGTAGCTGTTTCTCGGGCTCCCTCTCCAGAATCGAACCATCCGAATGGATCGTCGCCATCACGGGGACGTGCGATCTTTCCCAGGCTATCTAGAGTCACCAAAGCGCAGCAACAGGCCCTAGCCCATAATGTTTTAGATAGTCAGGTCAGCAGGCCCTTGCTCCAAATGTTTCTGAGGGTCACCAGCAAGCCATAAATCATAATTTTTCAAGGCTGTGTATGATGCCCTCCTTTATGTGTAACAAACGGTGTATTGGAGTGCCAGTTCCTTGTAATTTTTGGCAGCCCTTTCACTTAGTGCATAGGCTTTATGAGTGTAGGAGTCTGACTACATGAACAATTGTACCACAATGTGAATGAGGCCCTACTTTATGTGATGTACAGGTTGTATCGGAATGCCTCTTCCTTGTAATTTTTGGCAGGACTTGCACTTTATATACAAGTAAATATACAGGAAAGAATGTTTCCTATCAATTTTTCCTCTAAAATCGATTTTTTCTTTGGTTTGGTGCGTATTATTGTCAGTTGGACAACATCGTTCCCAGCAGCGACCTGCGAGTACAAGATGCATCCAGACATCCTCCCCATGCTGTTCCAGAACCATTTCGGTGATGTTTCCATCAATTTCTGATATTTTCCTATGAACCAGGCACCCTCCCCTCTTCAGAGCAGGGGGTACCTGGTTTAATGCTCGGGTTCTCTCATTGATTTCCATTATACTCGGGTGCTCGGTCGAGCACCCGAACATGCCTATGTGTTTGGCCCGAGCCCCCGAGTACTCAAGCACTACGGTGCTCGATCAACACTAATAGTAATGAGCATGACCACAAATGCTGGTAACACACAATTAAATTTACATACACCTAGCCAGGAGGCCAAGACCCTGCACAGCGCGATGCCCTCCGGTGGATGCTGGAGGTAAGAGCTGTAATTTACCTACTGGCAGGCTCAAACAGAACAGCCACGCCTTACCTGTTATTACCCTAAAATTCAGAAACCACTGTTTGGGTTAGGATTCCAGGCGCCAACACTCTAATGAGGTGCATGCACGATCAGTCTTACCGACCTAGGTCTGCTCTGCATCAGCTGGTGACTGAGAATCGAACAAAGGCTTCCCCAACAAGCTTGCGGTACCGCAGTGTATGTTGCTCTGCTCCTCAGCTCTCATGAACGTTCCTGCCAGCAATCCTTCTTCCTCTGGACAGGATCAGGGTCCTGGACAGGATCAGCTACACTTGGCTGCAGCTCTGGTCACTGAAGGATGCTCCCACACCTGGATATCGATACATTCTCTCCTCACACAGGGCCTCAGTGTCCGTCTCAGCTCCTCTCTAAAATGGAGGATCTTTCACTTCCTCTCCAGGCTCTGTAACCCCACCCCTGAGAGTTCTCAACATCACATGAATCCAGAAATGCAGTCTTTTTTAGCTATGCCAAGGAAACAGCGGCATATTGTGGCCAAACAGCAAAATATTAGTTCCAGTCATTTAACTTCAATTAAATAAATACAATGTTCACACAATAAGAGATGTTTCCTCACCTCACACATTATACTACATCCTTACCAACATCTAAAATGTTAATTTTCTCTAATATCATGAAATGTTCTGTATTACACAAAACCCTAAATTCATAAATTGTGAATCCCTTGACACAACCAATTTTAACTTTTAATAGGACCTGATATATCTGTTTCGTAACTACTTGCATTTGCCTTGTTATAAGAATACTGGATCATCTACTCTTATTACGCTATGATATGCCATTTCTTTATTATTCTTTATTATTCCTTGTAGAAGTTTGCAATGAAGGCCCAGATGGAAGTTACCAGTTGGGGGGAGGGTATCCCAATCAGTGCTGCCACTGTCAGACTGTGCAGGACATACTCCCAAACAGTAACACCCATCTGGACCTTTATTGCAGACTGCTAGAAATTCATTCATAACTTCTACGGTAGCAGGAATAATAAAGAAATTGCCCATTGTCCTCTTTCAGAATGCATCAATCCCCTCAATGAGTTCCAACAGCCATCACATTTTTCCTTGTAGTTGGTGTAGCTGTAGTTATAAATCCCCAGTGATTGTATTACCCGGGAGGATGGAGAGCACAAAAAGGGAACTAATAAGTATCAATTGTGACATTTAAGGGATTTTGTTGGTTGAGATGAGAGGTTTCTACAATCTTGGACATCATGATGAGACTATGTCATGATAAAAGTGAAAGATTTTCTGACTGTAATGAATGCCATTCAATGCAATAGGAAGTCGACTGGTGCTCATTAAACTTCCATTTATGTGTGGAAATCATCATGAGTTTGGGGACGAAAACCAGTAATACTATTGTTTGTCCCCATGCAGTTTGCTTATTGTCAGTAGTACATTCCCTGGTTACACAAGGAGATGTACTGTCGACAACAATGATTTTTAGCTGCATAAAAGATGCTTGTTTTGCTCATTTGTCGGCTGATTGCTGAACATGTTTACACAGGGCAATGATTGAGAACGATTGTTCGTATGAACGCTTGATCAGCTGATCAGTCCATATGAAAAAGCCTTTAGGCAGTCCTTCAAGGATTTAATAATCTATATGTGGGTTAAATTAATTAGGTTTTAGTTTGGTTCTCAGCTCCATATATTAAAGGCTCATTTACACAACCAACAACCAATGATCAACATCATGTTGCCTGATCATTAGGCATGTTTAAATGGAGCAATTATCAGTACTATATGTGATTGTTAACATAAGGGGAAATTTATCAAACTGGTGTAAAGTAGAACTGGCTTAGTTGCCCATAGCAACCAATCAGATTCCACCTTTCATTTTGGACAGCTCCTTTGGAAAATGAAAGGAAGAATCTGATTTGTTGCTATGGGCAACTAAGCCAGATTGACTTTACACCAGTTTGATAAATCACCCCGACAGAGTCTCATTATTGTTGGCAGCACATTCCTTTTTACGTGATTTTTATACCTGCATAAAAAATGTGATCAATGACAAGTGTTGGCTCTTTTGTTGCCCAGTCACTGGGCATGTTTACAAAGGATAGTGATGGGGAAGTGTGACAATCATTGGTTTGTGGAAAAGGATCCTTGACAAGTACAGTTTTGTGTCGGTAATAAGCGCAGACTAACAAAATAGTACAACGCCATGATCCCAGCGTCTGGGTATCCCTTGCCCCTTAGGAGGTTTCTACGAAATATGTCCCTTTTATAAAGCAAGTAGTCGTGACGCCAGTTGCTGTTAAGCAATAAGGACATGGAGTCCCCATTACAGATGGTGTGTTGGTACCCAGGGTAGGAATGCCAGAGTGGTGTAGGTGGGCCTACAATGTCCCTGTAGATGTTGTATGCACGTGTCACGGTGCTCCTACCTGGATATCCTACGATCCCAGACGTGGTTGGACGAAGCAGGGCAAAAAGGGTTGAATAACTTGGATGATGAAGGAAGTGGAATAAATGGAGTCCAGACTTGTAGTAATGTTGAACACAGCTTTACTTGACATAAACGGTAATCCAAACATTATACAGCCTTGGTCTTGGTTTCCAGCAGCTTTGCCATGAAGTTCTGCTATGTTGGCTGGTTTAAAAAGGAACTTTTCCTTTAGCTTTCTGTTGTAGGCTGTAACTTAGCTTTCTGTAGTTTGACTCTTACTGTAATCCTAGGAAACTTCTTCCTGGCTTGAAGCTTACTTTGGCTTGGATTTTTAGGCAATGCAAGCCCAGGAGGAGACATGCAACCATGTAAAACTCCCAGGCAAGGCCTGTCCAGACAGGGACAAGGCCTTGTTTTCTTTCTTTAGCTGGAGACAAGCTATACATACAACCTCACCCCCTGAGGGGTAGGCTGGACACTGACCTACACTAGCTAAGATTAAGACTCCTCCCTCTCTAGAGAGGGGAATAGAATGGAAGAAAGGTTCCACTCTATATGATACAGCTCTGCCAGCAATGCCGCCACCTTGTGGTAAACCAGGCAATTACATGAACATGAACAGTTACATAGGAATAAATATGCACATTATTTAGGGATGACATAAAATACATTCTCATCAACAGTAGAGGAAAAGAAGAAAACAAGGCGGCACTCACCAAATCTTCGTTAAATCGTAGTTTTATTCGGTCAAAAACATAGCAGGTGCGGGTCACAAAGCAGAAAAAAAGGCAACAGCCATTTCGCGCTCCAACAGTGCTTTGTCGAGCCTACTGTGACATGAAAGGGGAGCGCCCAATATACCTGTCTCCTCCCTGCACGTCACTGCTGGACAGGTGCATCAATCATTCAAATATTCGGATCACCTTCATATGCATATAAAATCAAATAAAGACAGCAAGGTCATTTTAATCATTGAGGCCTAAGCCTCCCATGGCATTACTTTTTATAATGCATTGCGCAAAAAAAAAAGATCTGGAGAATATATTCATTTCTCCTAAACCTTATCTCCCCCCAACATCATCTGTTGGGGGAGAGTCAGAAGCCTTTCTCAGAAGGTTCACCTGACAAAAGTATATGTATGGCTAGCTTTAAACTCTCAGCCAACACCTTAAGTCCTGCAAGTTGAGAGGTGGACTGACTTATTTTTCCAGCATATGCCACAGACGTTCGATCTCACTGAGTAATTTCGCTTTGAACTCTTTGTCATGTTCTTCAAACTATTTCTGAACACTTTTTGCAGTGTGGCAGGGTGTACTACCCTTCTGAAAGAGACCATTTCCATTAGGAAATACCACTGCCTTGAAGGGGGGTAATTGGTCTGCCACTATGTTTAGGTAGGCAGTACGTGTCACAGTGAAACATGAATGCCAGGAGTAGACTATTGCCTAGAGCAGGCATGCTCAACCTTCGGCCCTCCAGCTGTTGCAAAACTACAACTCCCAGCAAGCCCGAACAGCCTACAGATATCAGCCTACAGCAGGGCATTGTGGGAGTTGTACTTTTACAACAGCTGGAGGGCCGAAGGTTGAGCATGCCTGGCCTAGAGCAACACACCATCGTTTGCCTTCTTTCCATAGTGAATCCTGATGCCATTTCTTCTCTAGGTAGAAAATCCACATGCATCTCTTTGTGCTTATTGTAGGTGCCTTCAGCAGCGGTCAGCATGGGCACTCTAACCAGCCCCATACAGAGCAAGCTGCAATGCATCTTTTATACCAGCAGTAACTTTTTCAGGAATTTGTGCCACAGTAGCTCTTCTTTGGGATCAGACCATATGGACTAGCCTTCACCACAAGCATCAGTGATTCTTGTGTGCCAGTGATACAGACACTGATTTACCGGTTGTCCTTCTTTACACCACTTTTGGGAGGTATCAACCCCTACACACTGAGAAGCACTCCATAAGATCTCACATTTGGCAGATGATCTGACCAAATTATCCCAAAGTCAAAGTCCTTGCCCATTTTTTTCCTGCTCCCAACATTTCAACTTCAAGACTGTTGACTTGCTCCCTAATATATACGCACCCCTGACAGGTGCCATTCTCATCCATAATGAATGTTATTCACTGGTTATATTATCAGAGTATAGGGCTGATGTGGGACACACATCTATAGATACAGGCCAGAGGGACCACACAGCAGTTTCATTGTGAAGTACTATGTAGGGACAGTGTGCTGTGAATATACAGTATATGTAAATCTGTCTTATAGCTATGCCATTTTTAATATATTTTTGTCTTCCTGATCCTTTAAGACCCTAGCAAAGCCCTTCTGTTTTTGTCATTCATAATTTATTGAGAAGAAAAAAATTAATTGGCAAGGTGAACATTGCAAGATATTTATTGGAAGGATCCTAGATTCTCGGAATGGAGAATATTTTTCCTTGGTTATACTAAGCTCCATTACTGTTTGTATTAAAGTGGTGTAGAGCCAGGCATTAGGACCCAGAGGAAGCCTTCTACTGCTCTTTTCTGTCCTGTTCTCACTGATTCACAGCCTCTATGATTATACGCTGTGCAGCAATAAGCAGCAAATATGCAAGGAAACTTGAGAGATGGATGTTCACCATGAGTACCTTCATTTATGAGCTGTACATCTTCAGTCTGGGAAGAGAAAGCATAGTACCAAGGCTGACCAGACTTTGCTGGGAAGACATAACTATGTAATCACTTGAAGAACAGCACTACTCTGCTATAGTGACTACGAATAATAATTACGAATCTTCACAACTGATATTTTCAGTGGATGTCAGTGTAACTACAGTATTGTTTTCAAACTTTTGTAACCATGAAAGGAGCTACAGA
The DNA here is from genome assembly GCF_905171765.1 of Bufo bufo. Classification (NCBI taxonomy): domain Eukaryota; kingdom Metazoa; phylum Chordata; class Amphibia; order Anura; family Bufonidae; genus Bufo; species Bufo bufo. The sequence goes on from NC_053390.1 coordinate 328,132,264, forward strand.
AACCCCACTCCATCTTAGCTGTATGTCTACTGCAGGAGAACATTTATCAATGCACTCATGCTTTAATGACTCTGTGGAGAGTCCCCAAAATGACTCTATGGCTCAATCCAATAGAACATTGTATGACCTAGAACAGACACCCCCTTTCCTGGTGGACGCCTGGTTGGTCCCTCTTTTTTTTGCGCTCATCATGCTGGTGGGACTTGTTGGCAACTCACTGGTCATTTATGTTATCACCAAGCACAAACAGATGAGGACTGTGACTAACTTCTACATTGGTAAGTTGGATGTTTAATATGCTTTGGTTGATTTCCTGAAATAGGTTGGTGGGTAATTTATAATATGGTTCGGACTGTTACGGTAGGTCGACACAGTCAGGTTTTTGCATGCCGTTTTGGAAGCCAAAACCAGGAGTGAAATCAAAAAAAGTGGTGAAGTCATATCTGTACTTTATACTTTCGTTCCTGATAAGATCCACTCCTGATTTTAGTTTCCAAAACTGCATCAGAAAACCTGACCACGTGGCCATACCCTTAGGGCTTCTTCAGATGAGCATGTCCGTTGTGGAAATAACGCTTCCTGTAAGAGAGGGATCGTGCAGTCATGAAATTTCTGCAATAATGCATATGTAAGTTCACCCTTACTGTGACCTGTCATAAGAAGTGTGGTTTAAGGGACATCTGTGATCAGAGCCCATGATGCTGCCAGCTATATGAATGTTGTTGATTCAATGGCACAGTGTGACACAAGCCCTTAGGCCTCTTTCACACGGGCGTTGCGGGAAAATGTGCGGGTGCGTTGCGGGAACACCCGCGATTTTTCCGCGCGAGTGCAAAACATTGTAATGCGTTTTGCACGCGCGTGAGAAAAATCGCGCATGTTTGGTACCCAAACCCGAACTTCTTCACAGAAGTTCGGGCTTGGGATCGGTGTTCTGTAAATAGTATTATTTTCCCTTAAAACATGGTTATTAGTAAAATAGCGCTGGAGGGGTTAAAAAAAAATAAAAAAATGTTTAACTCACCTTAGTCCACTTGATAGCGCAGCCGGCATCTGCTTCTGTATTCTTTCTTTAGGACCTGGGTAAAGGACCTTTGATGACGTCACTCCGGTCATCACATGGTACGTCACATGATCTTTTACCATGGTGAATCACCATGGTAAAAGATCATGTGACGTACCATGTGATGACCGGAGTGACGTCATCAAAGGTCCTGTAACTGTATTTAATGCTCACCATAGGTCCTTCAACAAAGGAGACACAAGGAGATGCCGGGCTACGCGAGCAAGTGGATTAAGGTGAGTTAAATTATTTTTAGTATTTTTTTAACCCCTCCAGCGCTATTTTACTTTGCATTCTGTATTCAGAATGCTATTATTTTCCCTTATAACCATGTTATAAGGGAAAATAATAATGATCGGGTCTCCATCCCGATCGTCTCCTAGCAACCGTGCGTGAAAATCGCACCGCATCCGCACTTGCTTGCGGATGCTTGCGATTTTCACGCAACCCCATTCACTTCTATGGGGCCTGCATTGCGTGAAAAACGCAGAATATAGAGCAAGTGATGCGTGAAAATCACCGCTCATCTGAACAGCCCCATAGAAATGAATGGGTCGGTATTCAGTGCGGGTGCAATGCATTCAACTCACGCATCGCATCCGCGCGGAATACTCGCCCGTGTGAAAGGGGCCTTAGGGTAATGCTAATACACAGTACTAGCCCCATGAACTCCAGTTTGAGGGTCTGTATATAGTGGGTTCTTTTAGCAACCACTAGTTAAATTTTTAGTGGCTTTTTGCAGATCTTCATTTTTAAAGAGTCTGTCCAAGTTATATAAAAACTTGGGCATCCCCTGTAACTGGCCTAAAATAACAAATTAATGTTTTCACCTGCTTCCTATGATGCGCTCCAGTCCTCAATTACTGGCCCCCGCAGAGACATCACATGCACGGCTGAGGTCAGTATTTGGCTGCAGCTGTGACTTGTGCACGCAAGGTAATGTCACCATTGTAGCCAAGAAAATGGCAGTAGCAGGGGGACTGGAGTACAGCGCTCAAAGAAACAGACGTCATTTGTTATAATGGGCCGTTTGCAAGGGTTGCCCAATTTTTTTTTATATAACTCGGACAACCCCTTTTAATTGCATTGTCTCTCCATTCATGCCATGTTTATTTCATACATTAAGCAGCATACACCTAGAACTCCAAAAAAGGCATCCAGATATACTTTACTGTACTCATAGACTTTTATGAACCATATGTCTCGCATACATTTGACGGGTTTCTGTCTGGATACTTTTCTTGACTGTATTGAAAATGTTGCTATGCTACTGCAAGCAGCATGTCACAAAGCAGAAGAAGCTGAGCAAATTAAAGTTATCCAACCCCTATAATTCTGATCCCCGCACGGCCGCCGTTGCATTTCTGCAACGGGGTGACACTAGGGAGACTTGTCCCAGTCTCAGCATGTGGATTGGCTGCCCCTTCCCATGTCGCCGGATGTTTTGATTTGCATGACGGGGGGATGCAGCGGATGCCGGCGAGCGGGGTATGTACAAACTATATAAGGTGCCTGGGCTTTGGGGGGGAAGGGGGGGTCGTTATAGGGGTTGGTTAACTCCTTTAATATATAATTTTGTGGGAAAACATTCTGTAAAACTTGTAATTTATACATTTAGATTGCTGCTCTTTCTGACTTCATTGCACATGGGGGCTGTCGTATCAGTGATTGATAGCATTTTCTGTGTAAATGTGGATGCAAAGAATGCTAGCAAATACTGATAACATCTCTCTTATGAAAAATAAAATCAGAAAAAAACTATTTAAAGCACATCTGTCAGCAGACTTGTACCTATGAAACTGGCTGCTGCATGTGCGCTTGGCAGCTGAAGGCATCTGTGTTGGTCCCATGTGCCCAGATGGCTGAGAAAAATGAAGTTTTAGTATTTGCAAATAAGCCTCTAGGAGCAAAGCAGACATTGCCATTGCAACTAGAGGCTCTGCACTATGAACAGCGCTGCCTGTGCTGTTCATAGTGCTGTTCTGCCTGTGCTGATGAATGGCAGGAAAAGTCTAAGGCATATTGGTACACCATAGACTTTTTCCAGGATGTGGGTGTCCACAGAGAGGGCTCTGAGTGCCGCCTCTGGCACCCGTGCCATAGGTTCGCCACCACTGACCTAGAGGTTCTCTTTCTCTGCAACTACTGAACCCTCTTTACTTTGATTGACAGGGCCAGGCGTGATCACATTCACATTGCCTGGCCCTGTCAATCAAAATGAAGAGGGTGCAGCAGTTGCAGAGAAAGAGAACCTCTAGGTCAGTGGTGGCGAACCTATGGCACGGGTGCCAGAGGCGGCACTCAGAGCCCTCTCTGTGGGCACCCGCACCCTGGAAAAAGTCTATGGTGTACCCAGTGGTGTATCTTGGTTTTGTGCTGCCCTAGGCGAGACTAAACTCGGGCACCCCCCTAATATAAATTTGATCCACCCCTTCCTGTCACGGCCAAACCCCTTCCTCTGTAAACCCCACCCCTTCCTCTTTAGGCTCCACCCTTTCCAGTTTTGGATAGCAATATTAAGAAATTTATCGCGATAACGATATATATCGCGATAAATACCCGTTTAAAAGAAAAAACCACAAGGAGACGTTATACTGTATGGGGCAGCCTCAAGGAGATGTTATACTGTATGGGGGCAGCCTCAACGAGACGTTATACTGTATGGGGCAGCCTCAACGAGACGTTATACTGTATGGGGCAGCCTCAACGAGACGTTATACTGTATGGGGGCAGCCTCAAGGAGACGATATACTGTATGGGGGGCGGGGGCAGCCACAAGGAGACATTATACATACTGTATGGGGGCAGACATAAGCAGACATTATACTGTATGGAGGGCGGGGGCCGGGGCAGCCACAAGGAGACACTAAACTGTATGGGGGCTGCCACAAGCAAATAGTGCACTCTGCACTGTGTCATAAATAAAGGTGGTATGTGTGTCAGACTGTCTATGGTGGCCCTGGCCTCTCCTTGAGGCTGCCCCATACAGTCTGACATACCACCTTTATTTATGAGTCTCACTCTCACTCTTACAGTGCACATTTGCTTTTTAACTCTCGTCTCACTCACTCCTGTTCCTCTGCCTGGACTGGACCTGGACATTCCTCGCAGGGCAGGCCAGGAGTCAGGCGAAGTGGCCAACTTTGTTCTGTGACTGTGTGAGGAGGGATGTATGTAGAGACTTTTCCCATGGCTGCCGCTTGTGTTGTGAATATTCCAGCCAACTGCGCATGTGCGAAAAAGACGGCTCGGCGCAGGCGCAGTAGTTGAAAATTCCGGAACACCTGAGGGAGGAAGTCAGGAGGACTCGGGAGGAGGGTCCCTGCTTCACTATGCGGCGCCGGCGATGCAGTTCGCAAGTCCGCATAGTGAAGAATCGGATTCGGATCGGCAAGCAGCGGACAAAGGGAAAAATAGTTTGGCACATTTTACTATCACTAGGCAGGCAAACAAGGCATTTTGCCGCCCCATTGGCAAGTGCCGCCCTAGGCTTTGAGACGTTCTCACAGCTCTGTTTCTCCACCCCTGTGATGAGGTCATTACTTTCTGTTTCCTTCCTTCCAGCTGTTCCTCCTATGTTTGATTTCCCTGCCTTTAAATTACCCCTCCTCCTTTTGTAGAGTGTGGATTATATTTCTCATTTGAGTTGTAGCTCTTGCTTGAGTATCTTCACTTGTATGCTATCTTTTCACTGGACCTTTGTTCTGCTGCAGCAAGTACTCCGGATATTGCCACCTGTCTTTGGATCCGTCTTCTCTGCTGCCGCAGCACCTTCAGCTAAGTGTGCAGACATTGTAGTGTATCTGTTTGTTTTCTGACCGGATCCGAGGAGACCACGGTTCCCTCCATATACTGAGCAGGGCACCGGTGGCCGTGCCCCTTCCACTATTGTAGGGGTTACAGTGGTCATCAGTCTTAGGTACGCGGGCATGCCTCGTTCCAACATTAGGATCCGGGTATGTGCTTAGCAGCATAGGGAAAGCTTTGAGGGTCTGACAGGGGTCACCCTTTATCCTCCCTAGTTTGGGTCCGGTCAGTGGCTCTATTTTCTGTGTATGCTCTAGTTGCTCACTTACAGCCGTGACATTATAATCCACCAAAACCGTCTCTTTTGACATGGATCCGCTTTCTGGCCTAGTTGACCGCATGCAGGGTCTTTCTTTGGAGGTAGCGGATCTCCGTCAATCTATGACTCAGCTTCAAGCATTGGGCTCTGCTCCGGCCCATGGAGTCTGTTGCGAGCCAAAGGTCTCACTTCCGGAAACGTTCTCCGGGGGCAGTGAGAATTTTGTTCGCTTCAGAGAGGCATGCAAACTCCATTTTTGCTTGTGTCCCCATTCCTCTGGTAATGAAGAGCAGAGGGTGAGGATTGCCATCTCCCTGCTCAGGGGTAATGCTCAGACTTGGGCATTTTCTCTGCCATCAGGGGATCCCTCCCTTCGATCCGTGGAAAGATTTTTTGTGGCCCTGGGGCAGATATATGATGACCCGGATCGTGTTGCGCTGGCCGAATCTAACTTACGTTTTTTATGCCAGAACAAACTGTCTGCGGAGTTTTATTGTTCTGAATTTCGGAGATGGGCAGCTGATTCAGGTTGGAATGATGCTGCACTCCGGAGTCAGTTCTGTCATGGTCTCTCAGAGAGATGGAAAGATGCGTTTGCTTTCCATGAGAGACCAACGTCCTTAGAGTCTGCCATGACAGGCGTCTAAGAGAAAGAAACGAGACCTCTCTGTCCAGCCATTGTCAGTCTAGGGGCAGTGGTGCGGACTCATTCAGTGTGCAAGGGCCTCATCCTGTCTCGGTCCCCTCTGAGGAGGAGCCCATGCAGCTAGGTCGACTTGCCCCTGATAAAAGAGGATTTAGTCCTCAGAGTATGGTGTGTTTTTGTTGTGGGGGCATAGGTCATTTGGCAAATGTTTGTCCGTCTAGGAGATTCTTGAACTGTACTAAGAGCGATAATAGGAGAAAAACCTCAAAAGGTAAATCATCAAACTCTGCTTCATCTGCTACTTTGGGCAAAGTTGATGTAGGAATTGATGCTTTTCCTCTGACCTGCAGTTCCCGTTTTCTCCTGTCTGCCAGGGTGGCGCTAGAGAGCAAAGTCATTTCTTGTGAGATTTTTGTCGATAGTGGAGCGGCCGTCAATCTTATTGACACTCAATTTGTAGCCATGCATGGTTTTCAGGTTTGTACATTAGAAAAGGATATACCTGTTTTTGCTATTGACTCTGCTCCACTCTCACAGAGATCTCTGAAGGGAATTGTTCACAATATCCGGTTGGCTGTGGGTGACACTCATGTGGAGGATATATCTTGTTTTGTCCTTAACGGATTGCCTTCTCCTCTAGTTTTGGGGTTACCCTGGCTCACTAGACATAACCCCACTATTGATTGGCAAGGAAGGCAAATAAATGAGTGGAGTGACTTTTGTAGAGAGAATTGTCTCACAGCGACTTTTGCAGAGGTGTCTACTAAAACTGTGCCATCATTTCTCTCTGATTTCTCGGACGTGTTTTCCGAGAGCGGTGTTCAGGAGCTACCTCCTCACCGGGAGTTTGACTGTCCCATTAACCTCATTCCCGGCGCCAAGCTGCCAAAAGCACGCCTCTACAATCTCTCACAACCGGAAAGAATCGCAATGCGAACCTATATCTCCGAGAGTCTCGATAAGGGGCATATTCGTCCCTCAAAATCACCTGTTGCCGCTGTTTTTTTTTTTGTTAAAAAATAAGATGGCTCTCTGAGACCTTGCCTAGATTTTAGGGAGCTGAACCGTATCACGATTCGCGATCCCTATCCCCTTCCTCTGATCCCGGACCTCTTCAACCAAATTGTTGGGGCCAAGGTTTTTTCCAAATTGTATTTGAGAGGCACGTACAACCTGGTCAGGGTCAGAGAGGGGGATGAATGGAAAACGGCCTTTAATACCCCTAACGGGCATTTCGAGAATCTCGTTATGCCTTTCGGCCTGATGAATGCTCCGGCCGTCTTTCAGCATTTTGTTAACAGTATTTTCTACCATTTAATGGGGAAATTTGTATTGGTGTATCTTGATGATATTTTGATTTTTTCCCCTGATGTTCAAACCCATCAGGATCATCTTTTTCAGGTTCTGCAGATTCTGCGGGAAAATAAATTGTACGCCAAGCTGGAGAAATGTGTTTTTATGGTATCGGAGATTCAATTTCTGGGTTTTCTCCTCTCTGCTTCTGGTTTTCGCATGGATCCGGAGAAGGTCCGTGCTGTACTTGAGTGGGAGCTTCCCGAGAATCAGAAGGCATTGATGCGCTTTCTGGGTTTTGCGAACTATTACAGAAAGTTCATTTTGAATTATTCCTCTGTTGTCAAACCCCTCACTGACATGACAAAAAAGGGGGCGGATTTTTCCTCTTGGTCGGAGGAGGCGCTTGCAGCTTTTTCTAAGATTAAAGAGAGTTTTGCGTCTGCTCCCGTCTTGGTGCATCCCGATGTTTCCTTACCTTTTATTGTTGAGGTGGATGCTTCCGAGGTGGGTGTGGGTGCGGTTTTGTCCCAGGGCCCTTCTCCTGCCAAATGGCGACCCTGTGCCCTTTTCTCTAAAAAACTCTCCCCGGCAGAGAGAAACTATGATGTGGGAGATAGGGAGTTGTTGGCCATCAAGTTGGCTTTCGAGGAATGGCGCCATTGGTTGGAGGGGGCCAGGCACCCTATCACCGTTTTTACCGACCATAAGAATCTGGCATACTTGGAGTCGGCCAGGCGTATGAATCCGAGACAGGCCAGATGGTCTCTGTTCTTCTCCAGATTCAATTTTGTCGTTACATTCCGCCCTGGGATCAAAAATGTGAAGGCTGATGCTCTCTCTCGTTGTTTTCCGGGAGGAGGAAACTCCGAGGACCCGGGTCCCATTTTGGCGGAGGGGGTAGTTGTTTCTGCTCTATATTCTGATTTGGAGGCCGAGGTCCAGGCTGCCCAGACTGAGGCACCTGCCCGTTGTCCTTCTGGGAAGTTGTTTGTGCCTCCTGAGCTACGTCACAAACTCTTCAAGGAGCATCATGATACTGTTCTTGCTGGTCACCCCGGGAGTAGAGCCACGGTAGATCTCATTGCTCGGAGATTTTGGTGGCCGGCTCTTCGTAAGTCGGTGGAGGGTTTTGTGGCTGCTTGTGAGACGTGCGCTCGCGCTAAGGTCCCTCGTTCACGGCCTTCAGGTTCCCTTCTCCCGCTACCCATACCTTCCCGTCCTTGGACACACCTGTCCATGGACTTTATCACGGATTTTCCTCGTTCCTCAGGGAAGTCGGTGATCCTGGTGGTGGTGGACCGTTTTAGCAAGATGGCTCATTTCGTACCTTTCCCTGGTTTACCCAATGCTAAAACGTTGGCGCAAGCTTTTGTCGACCATATTGTTAAGTTGCATGGCATTCCCTCTGATATTGTTTCCGATAGAGGCACGCAGTTTGTGTCCAGATTCTGGAAGGCTTTCTGTTCTCGCCTGGGGGTTCGGCTGTCCTTCTCTTCTGCTTTTCACCCGCAGTCGAATGGTCAGACTGAGCGCCTCAATCAGAATCTGGAGACATATTTGCGCTGTTTTGTGGCAGAGAATCAGGAGGATTGGTGTTCATTTCTCCCTCTTGCTGAGTTTGCTCTGAACAACCGTCGTCAGGAATCTTCTGATAAGTCACCATTCTTTGGTGCATATGGGTTCCATCCGCAGTTTGGGACATTCTCGGGAGGCGTTACTTCTGGTTTACCTGAGGAGGAGAGATTTTCCTCGTCTTTGTCTACCATTTGGCAAAAGATTCAGAGTAATCTTAGAAAGATGAGTGAGAAGTATAAGCGTGTGGCTGATAAGAGACGTGTGCCTGGTCCGGACCTGAATGTGGGTGATCTGGTGTGGTTGTCTACAAGAAATATTAAACTGAAGGTTCCCTCCTGGAAATTGGGTCCCAAGTTTATTGGGCCTTATAAAATCTTGTCAGTCATCAATCCTGTTGCCTTCCGTCTTGATCTTCCACGGGTTTGGAAGATACATAATGTATTTCACAGATCTCTCTTAAAACCATATGTCCAGCCCACGGTACCCTACTCTTTGCCTCCTCCTCCGATTTTGGTTGATGGCAATCTGGAGTTTGAGGTTTCCAGAATTGTGGACTTTCGCATTGTCCGCGGTTCTCTTCAGTACCTCGTTCATTGGAGGGGTTATGGTCCTGAGGAGAGGATGTGGGTTCCGGTGTCGGACATTAAAGCCACTCGCCTCATCAGGGCATTTCATAGGGCTCATCCTGAGAAGGTGGGTCCTGGGTGTCCGGAGTCCACCCGTAGAGGGGGGGGGGGGGGTACTGTCACTACCAGAGCTTTGAGACGTTCTCACAGCTCTGTTTCTCCACCCCTGTGATGATGTCACTACCAGAGCTTGGAGGAGTTCTCACTGCTCTGTTTCTCCGCCCCTGGGATGAGGTCATTACTTTCTGTTTCCTTCCTTCCAGCTGTTCCTCCTATGTTTGATTTCCCTGCCTTTAAATTACCCCTCCTCCTTTTGTAGAGTGTGGATTATATTTCTCATTTGAGTTGTAGCTCTTGCTTGAGTATCTTCACTTGTATGCTATCTTTTCACTGGACCTTTGTTCTGCTGCAGCAAGTACTCCGGATATCGCCACCTGTCTTTGGATCCGTCTTCTCTGCTGCCGCAGCACCTTCAGCTAAGTGTGCAGACATTGTAGTGTATCTGTTTGTTTTCTGACCGGATCCGAGGCGACCACGGTTCCCTCCATATACTGAGCAGGGCACCGGTGGCCGTGCCCCTTCCACTAATGTAGGGGTTACAGTGGTCATCAGTCTTAGGTACGCGGGCATGCCTCGTTCCACCATTAGGATCCGGGTATGTGCTTAGCAGCATAGGGAAAGCTTTGAGGGTCTGACAGGGGTCACCCTTTATCCTCCCTAGTTTGGGTCCGGTCAGTGGCTCTATTTTCTGTGTATGCTCTAGTTGCTCACTTACAGCCGTGACACCAAGTTTGAGATCTCTAATGGGAAAAAAAAAATTCTGGGCATAAAAAAATGTCCTATCCATTACAACGGTTCATCTCAGGGGATCAGAAAATTTAGAGGCAGATTTCTTGACCAGAAAAACCCTAGACCCAGGGGAATAGTCTTTAAATCTAAGACTCTTTCAAGAGATATCTGCCAAATGGGACTTACTGCAAATAGACCTGTTCGCCTCAAAAAGAAATGCAAAAGTCAAGCGTTTTTGCTGCTTAGATCCCAGAGAAAGGCCATGGGCAGTAGACGCTTTTTCCATAAAATGGACATGGGATCTAGCATACTCCTTCCCTCCTTGGGCTCTAATTCCTCATGTTTTACAGAGAATTCTAACAGACCCAGTAACGGTGATATTAATAACTGCCTACTGGCCCAAAAGAAGCTGGTCCTCCATTCTAAAGAAAATAGCGCTGGAGGATTCTTGGTTAATACCTTTTCAGAAGGACATTCTTTCTCAGGGCCCAATTCTTCATCAAAATCCAAGTCTTTTCAAACTGTCAGCCTGGATCCTGAGAGCGAGGTCTTAAGGAGTAAGGGACTCTCGGACAAAGTTATATGTACATTAAAGGCCAGTAGAAAGAAGGTTACTTCTAGAGATGAGCGAATCAAAGTTGACGAAGTGGAATTCAATCCAAATTTCAGGAAAAATTTGATTCGCACCGAATACGAATTTCCTCACGCTTCGTGGTAACAAATCGCATTTTTTCCTAAAATGGCTGCTGCACGTGTGGGGACATGGAGCAAGGAACTCTGGGAAGGCGGGATCACCCATAATGCCATGCATGCAGCCAATCAGCAGCCAGCCAGCCCTGTGATGTCACAGCCCTATAAATATGTAGCCTCAGCCATCTTGGAATCTGCTATTTTCCAGTGTAATTAGTGCAGGGAGAGACGTTAGCAGGCGCTAGGGACAGTGCTAGGAAAAACTTAATTGTGCTAAAAAAAACGATTTACAAGTGCAGGAAAGGATTATTCAAGGTGTAGGGAAAGGATAGGGAGGAATCATTCCACAGTATTTATGCTGAACAGGATTCAGTAGGGGAGGTTACAGCCTGGGTAATAGGAACAATCCTATTACACCTTGCTGCACTGACTGGGGACCCAAATTGCCATCATACAGCTCTGTAATTCCAGCAAACCGTTCTTGTTATTGGGGTGCAAGTGCTGTTTGATACAGCTATTAACAGGGTTTATTACAAGAAAATATTTCTACGTCTTATTTGCCCTTGTGTGGTGCAGTTATATGTTCTAAAGCATTTTTTGGCTTGTATTAGTGGGGAAAAAACTGGCTTATTAGCCATTGTGTGGTGAAGTGCGAAAATTACAGCCCTTTTTGTCGTGTATTAGTGGCAGAAGAAAAATATATTTAACGTTCAGCGGTGCAGTTATATGTTCTAAAGCCCTTTTTGTTGTGCATTAGTGGCAAAATAAAAATATATTTGCCGTTCAGCGTTGCAGTTATATGTTCTAAAGACCTTTTTGTTGTGTAATAGTGGCAAAATAAAAATATATTTGCCATTCAGCTGTGCAGTAATATGTTCTAAAGCCCTTTTTGTCGTGTATTAGTGGGGGGGGGGGGGGGGGGGGGGGGAGGGGGGGTGACCCTTTCCAGATGAATTGGGAAAACATTTTCCTGACTTTCGTGAAAAAGGAGGCAGGAAGATGGATTGGAGCCACCTGCATCAAATATATAAGTTTGGGCAGGATATAAGTGGTGATGTAATGTTTCCTCCCTATCCATGACAAATAAGGAAGTTTGTCTACAGACAGTTGCGTGGATATTGTGTGCAGTAAGGGACTATAATTTAACTCATAAATTTTGGAAAGATCTGCCGGTACCTTAATCCCTAGATACATGGGAGTCCTGCCACACGAAAGGGGAGGTAGTTCTTAATTGTTGGGCTTCTGCTTCTCCAACTGATATGTTCAGTACCTCTGATTTCCCATAATTTATTTTAAAGTTAGACAAGCGACCAAAATCCTGCAATAATGTCAGCACATGTGGAAAAGCATGTGTAGGGTTGGTGATAAATATTAGCAGGTCATCTGCGTAGGCTGCGGCTGAGTGAGTGTCAGAGGGAGCCTTGAGGCCGTGGATATGCGGGTGCTGTCTGATGGATTGGATCAGGGGTTCCATACATAAAACAAAAAGACTGAGGGAGAGGGGGCAGCCCTGCCGAGTTCCATTATTTATTTCGAAAGGGGGTGACAACGTATTATTAACTTTAACCCTCGCCGTTGGGGTCTTATATAGTGTTAAGATAGCCTGGATAAACTGGGTAGGGATCCCAAACCGGAGCAAGGTTTCCCGCATATACATCCAATCGACTCTATCAAATGCCTTCTCAGCATCAGTGCCGAGAAGGACTAGAGTAGAGTTAGAGTGTTTGGCATAATGTATGGCATTCAGTACCCTGTTAGCGTTGTCTTTCCCCTCCCTATTCGGCACAAACCCAGTCTGTTCTTTGTGGATTAGCTGAGGTAGTAATACTTGGAGACGTGTGGCTAGCATTTTTGCCCAAAGCTTAATGTCACAATTCAACAATGAAATGGGCCGGAAACTACTACATAATTCCAAATTTTTCCCCGCCTTTGGGATCACCATAATATGCGCTTCCAGCGCTTGTTTAGGTAATTCCCCCCTGATAACAACGTCTGACATAGTGACAGAAGGTGAGGCAATAACACCTGTTTAAATTTGCAATAGTATACCATGGGAAGGCCATCAGGCCCTGGGCTCTTACCCGTAGGGGTGGACATGATGGCGTTGTCTATTTCAGAGATGGTAATAGGAGCTAGTAGTGAGGAGGACAGCTCAGAGGACAATGTCGGGAGGTGGAGATCTGTCAAAAAGGAGGTGATGTCCCTATAGTGTGAGTTCCTGTCAGAGGGCTGTTCATCAGTAGTCAGGTTATAACGGGCAAATTGAGCTGCTATGTCATCTGTGCTGGTCAACAGTTCGTCTTTGTCAGACTTAATCGAGGAGATGTATGTGCGCGATAATGGCCCTTTAAGGAGCGCCGACATCATCTTCCCTCCCCTATCACCATGGGCGTAAATTTCTTGTTTTGCATATAACATGCTGTTCACAAATTGCGCCCCTAATAGGTCTTTAAGTTGCCCTTTGTAGAGCTGTAAGTTCCGCCAGTTGTGACACCGCAAGTGACCGTTTATGGGTTTGCTCTAGGGCCGAAATTTTAGCCAACAAATCCTCCATGGCCTTTAACCTTTTCTTTTTCATCGCAGAGCCCAATGAGATTAGCTCCCCCTGGATGAAGGCCTTGTGAGCCTCCCACACAATAGGTGCAGAAACCTCAGGGGTGATATTAGTTGAGAAAAAACTTATGAGTTTTTCCTTAAGGAGATCTATCGTCTGTTCGTTCTTTTAGCAACATCTCATTGAGCCTCCACGACCAAAAGCGTTTATTCGGGGAGGGAAAGAGGACTGTTATGTAAACCGGGGCATGATCAGAAATAGAGATTGACCCTATATGTGTATCACCCACCCCCGGTAATAAGCTCTGTGAGACGAACAAGTAGTCAATACGCTGGTAAGAGTGGTGGGCTGGCGAGAAGAAGGAAAAGTCCTTCTCTTCTGGATGTAGAGTTTGCCAAGCGTCCATCACTTGCAGATCCCCCAGCGCCTCCTTTACCTTGCATAGGTCCTGGAGGGAGATGGCTGAGCGGCCCGAGGAAGAATCCAATAAGGGGTTCATGGTGAAATTGAAATCCCCGCCTACCACCAGCAGACCCTCAGTAAACGTGCCCAATTTATTGCAGATCTCAGTAAGCCACCTGACTTGCCCTTTATTTGGGGCGTAAATATTGGCTAACGTAACGGGAACATCATCTATTTTCCCTTTGACAAAAACATATCTCCCGTCTGGGTCACTAATGGATTGGGACAAGGAAAATGCCACTCCCTTCCTAAGAGCTATGCTTGCACCCCTAGATGCGTGTGTTCCGTAGCAGCTGTGATACCATTGGTCATATGGGGTGTACTGAAGCTTCGGAATTTTATGGATTTTAAAATGCGTCTCTTGGAGGAAGAGAACAGATGGTGAAAGTTTACGTATCAGGGCAAAAATTTAGGACCTCTTCTGCGGAACATTAAAACCTTTTACATTAAAGGGTTTCTATCACTTCATATGACATAATTAGCTGGCAGACACTAGCGATCTGCTAGTGTCTGCTCTGGCCAACCATCCTACTATAATCACTTGTGGGGCAGCGGTTTTGCTAAAAAACTAACTTTTATAAATATGCTAATGAGCCTCTAGGTGCTATGTGGGCGTCATTAGCACCTAGAGGCTCCGTCTACCTTCATACACAGCGGCCGCCCAGCACGTCCCTCCAGCCCGCCCATGTCCTCCTCCGTGTGACGCAGCGGCCGAATTCTCGCGCATGCGCCGTGCGCGGCTGTATTCGGCGCATTAGAGATGTCTGAGCTCGGAGCGGTCAGACATTCAATGCGCATGCGCGGAACAGCCGCGCATGCGCATTGAATGTCTGACCGCTCCGAGCTCAGACATCTCTAATGCGCCGAATACAGCCGCGCACGGCGCATGCGCGAGAATTCGGCTGCTGCGTCACACGGAGGAGGACATGGGCGGGCTGGAGGGACGTGCTGGGCGGCCGCTGTGTATGAAGGTAGACGGAGCCTCTAGGTGCTAATGACGCCCACATAGCACCTAGAGGCTCATTAGCATATTTATAAAAGTTAGTTTTTTAGCAAAACCGCTGCCCCACAAGTGATTATAGTAGGATGGTTGGCCAGAGCAGACACTAGCAGATCGCTAGTGTCTGCCAGCTAATTATGTCATATGAAGTGATAGAAACCCTTTAAGAGAGTATATCGTATGTTTAGACATATCAACAAACACATAAGAGCAATACAAGTTCTTTGAGCGCCTTGTTCCTTGCCACATAGTAAGCCTCTCGGATTCCTTTACAGGAATGAACTGGTGTTAACAATAACAATAACAATGAACCATTGCAAGAAACAAGCCAAGGATGGTCTGCTGCGGCCACCAGGATAACAATAGGCGACCCCAGCACCCATCCGCCCGAATTGGCTTGATGGTGGTGTTGCGGCTCACGGGGTAAGAATGTAACCCGGGTGCAATAGGGTGATACGACAAACATAATAGTCACCCAGTAAAGGATCAGCCTGCCCCACATGAGCACCAACACCCAGCCCGGCTGAGTCATAAGTGGGGGGTCAAAGAGGAAGGCAGTCAAAAAAGAAAAAGAAAAAAGAAACCTAAGAAGGGGTTAAAGGATCCCCACTGAAAGGTTAAGGCATTTCGGCTCCCAGGAGGGGGAAATGCAAGAGACGAGAGAGAGGGGGGGAGGGGGGAGGGTCAGGTAAAATAAAGTATGGGATATGAAAAGTTAAGAAAAGTAAGCTTGAGTAATCTCTGCATATCTAATGTCCCTTGAAGTTCAGAGACGGCCTCGTTGGAAAGACAATTATGGTACTTGCGTGTGCGCCCAAAATGTTCATGTTATGGTAGTTTTCGACAGGTTCCTCCTCGCTTTCTGTTGTTGCTTTTTGCCACCAGCTGAGCTCCATGGATCCTGTGGCGCAGGTAGAGGAGGTAAGTCGTCTTCCTAAGGAACAGGCATCCAGGATGGGACTTGTGCAGGAGGAATATCCAGCCTTGACCAGGCCGCCTGTAACTCCTCCGGATTACGGATCACAATCTGCTTGTTGTTCTTGAGGACCGAGATCCGAAACGGATATGTCCACCTGTACACTAGGTTATGAGCTCTAAGGTGCTCCAGCAAGGTTTCATGATTTGCCTTTTGGCTAATTTGGTAGGGGACAAGTCTTGATAAATCTGGACCAGGTTAGAATCCAGCAGGACCTCGCCTTGCTCACTGGCTTGTCTTAAAATGTCCGCCGTGTCAGCAAAGTTGAGCAATTTGCAGATGACGTCCCTGGGGGGTTCGTTGTGGCCCGGTTTGGGATGTAGCGCTCTATGAATGCGCTCTATGACAATGGATGATGCCCTTTGCGGTCCCAGGACTGATGAGAATATATCGGTGGCCACCCGAGGCAGAGAGTCCGGTGAGTAGGTTTCGGGTATATTTTTGATGCGCAGGTTGTTCCTGCGATTCCGGTTCTCTAAGTCCTCAATTTGATTAAATGCTGCATTAAGTTGCCGGTGACTTTCTAATAACTTTTGTCAGACCGCCATGTCAAAGGTTAGCATAGAGGCCTGTTGTTCCTCCACTGTGTCGACACGGCCTCCAAGATGGCGGAGGTCCGCCCTGATGTCCTTCATTTCTTTCAGGAGAGGTTGTAGGGCTTGTGTGATGGTGGTCTTAAGAAAAGCCCTCGTAATCGGTTCAGAGTCTTTATTACCCCCGTGCAGGCTATCTGCATCGGAGTCTTCTCCTGCTTCAAAGTTCGGCGGGTTCCGGCGCCATCTTAGGAAGCGCGGCCGGGGCGCCTGCTGCAGAGTCCTTTTTCTTCAGGAACCGCTCAATCTCTGCCTGCTGTCTCTCCGACCTGGGTGTTCCAGGGAAGTCCTTGCTTCTATCTCTTCCGATTTTCCCCATCTTGGTGTTCTGAAATGGCGATAAGAGGCTGGGTAAGGCGCCAAGCGGGAGAGGAGCTCTGGACTAAGCTTCCTCCTCCATGCGCGTGCAGGCTCCGCCCCATGGCACACGTGTTTAATCTGGTTGTCAAGCGGTTCCTGAAGTCTTCCACCCATCTGCAAGACATCCTAAAAATGGCCAGGAAACTTTGCATGCACTTCAGCCATCATACACCACAAAGCACACCCTCCTTGAGCTTCAGCGGCAGAATGGCATCCCCCAACATAGGCTGATATGCGAAGTTTCCACCCTTTGGAATTCCACCCTCCATATGTTGGACCGACTGTACGAACAGATAAAGGCCATAAACGATTTCTTGATGATCGAAGCAGACAGGAGTACTCCCCTGTGTAACTTCGATGTCAGCCAGTGGCAGTTCATGTGTGACACCTGCCGTATGCTCAGGCCCTTTGAGTAGGCCACATTATTTGTCAGTCACAAGGACTACGGGATGGCACCTACATCTCACGGCCACATGAGCCCTGTGGGGGCTGAACTGGAGGAGGAGGAGGAGGATATTGGAGCACAAGCAATGTGTAGCGAAATGGGTGGTTTTTCTACACCGGTGACAGGAGAGCAGGAGCATCCAGAGGAGCAAGAGGGAGATGAGGAAGACGAAGCAGAGGACCCAGACACACTGTGGCAGTATGCAGTGGAGATGGAGGCAGGGAGTCCTTCCGAGTCGCTTTCACAAATGGCCCGATGCATGCTCACTTGCTTGCGTAGTGACAGCCGAATTGTCACCATTCGGTAGAGGGATGACTTCTGGCTCTCCACTTTGTTGGACCCTCGCTACCGGTCCAAAATGGGGGCCTTTTTTACACCCGCTGAGAGGGAGGACAAACTGATAGAGACATCCTATGTAGTCAGTTGGCCGCTGTCTATCTGTGCCATCGTCCATCTTTTCGCAGGTCTGACCGGGGGGTGCCCTCTTTGCTCACGTTCCACTGCCATGGCTGCTGGGGAGGGGTGGGGTGGGGTGGCAGGAGCTGTACCAGCTCTATCAGCAGCAGCCTGAGTCTAGGGTCGCTGATGAGCAGCTTTCTTTACCCACCTAGTGAAGAAACTACTCACCAGCAGCAGCATCTAGATCTGGAGCAGAACCTGAACCAGCAGGTGGTCGCATACATGGTGTGCAGCCTGTCAGCCATGATTGAATATCCGCTGGACTACACTATGTCACCTTGCCACTCTGTAGTCTCCTCATGCTGCAGCCACCTCCACACTATGTCACCTTGCCACTCTGTGGTTTCCTGATACTATTGCACCTCTACACTACGTCACCTTGCCACACTGTGGTCTTCTGATGCTGCTGCCACCTCCACACTATGTCACCTTGCCACTCTGTGGTCTCCTCATGCTGCTTCCAACTCCACACTATGTCACCTTACTACTCTATGGTCTTCTGATGCTGCTGCCACCTCCACACTATGTCACCTTGCCACTCTGTGGTCTCCTCATGCTGCTGCCACCTCTACACTATGTCATCTTGCCACTCTGTGGCCTCCTGATGCTGCTGCCACTTCCACACTATGTCACCTTGCCACTCTGTGGCCTCCTGTTGCTGCTGCCACCTCCAAACTGTCATTGAGCCACTCTGTGGCCTCCTCTTGATGCTGCTGCTGTCGCCACCTCCACACTGTGATTGTGCCACTCTGTGGCCTCCTGATGCTGCTGCTGCCACCTCCACACTGTCATTGTGCCACTCTGTGGCCTCCTCATGCTGCTTTCACCTCACCACTATGTCATAGGGCCACTCTGTGGACTTCTCATGCTGTTCCCACCCTCCCCACTTCCTGACTGGGCCACTATTTTGTCTTTCGGCCTGGCTGACATCATTTATTTGACCCTTCTGATCTGTCAGAAGGAAGGAAAAATGAGACGGACAACGGATCCTGTCTGTGTAGCAGCTGTAAGGCCTGTATGGTCCCATCAGAATTGGCTTGTGATTTGGTAGCCAAAAGCAGGAGTGGTTACAAAACACAGAAGACATGCAAATATTCAATTCACGTCATCTTTGTTTTGGATCCACTCTTGTGTTTTTTGGCATTAGCAATACTGATGGATAACTGGCCAAATGCTGACCGAGTGAATGCGGATGCTCTACAGACAGGATCCGTTTTTTGGTGGTTATTGTTCTGACAGATCACAGGAAGGGCAAAATAATCTGTGACGTCAACACAAACTTACTGCTGACACCCTCTCCACTCTGTCGGGGGGCTCTACTTGTATAAGCGTTTAATAGAACAGGTTCTGTAGACATCTATGTGGAATCAGCTGATGACGGTGTAAAAGGAGTGCGCTTCTTCTTGGCGCTAACATTGACCTGTAATGCTGAGTTCATACTTGAGTTATTTGGTCAGTTTTGGCCCCATGACTGCCCAAATAAGTGAAGTGTACAGTGATTCTAAGAGCGACGCCTGTCATCTGCATGTCATACTGACTCACAGTATTTTTTCACTACCACAGCAGACTCCCTATGCGTGTTACTGCAAGGCACAGTGTTCTACGCCACTATAAAGGCTCTCTGCAGCCAGAAAAATACTTTTAGAAACACGATTCGCCGGCGAATAAATACAGATCGAACCAAATTATTTAAAAAAATGTGTCGAACCGGCCAAATTTAATTTATGAAAAATTCGCTCATCTCTAGTTAATTCAGCTATCTACCTAAAAATCTGAAAGAAGTACTGTAGTTGGTTGGGGGAAGACTCTCCAAATATGTCCTCCCCATGTATTCAAAAGATTTTAGATTTTCTTCAGAAAGGGCTAGACCTAGGTCTTAGGCCAAGTACCCTAAAGGTCCAGATCTCCGTCCTAGTTGCATTCTATGATACAAATCTAGCTGATCATAGATGGGTTAGAAGGTTCATAAGAGCAGCATCCAGACTTAGACCATCATTAAATCCTAAGGTTCCTCAATGGGATTTAAATTTAGTCTTAAATGGGTTGACAAGAGCACCTTTTGCTCCCATTTCAGACATTTCCATTAAGCACCTCTCCTTTAAGACTGCTTTCTTAATAGCCATAACATCAGCTAGACGCCTGGGAGAAATCCAAGCCCTTTTATGCCGAGAACCTTATCTTTCAGTTTTTTCCGACAGGCTAGTTCTAAAATTGGACCCGGGGTTCCTTCCTAAGGTGGTTTCAAACTTCCATAGGGACCAGGAAATTGTCTTACCATCCTTCTGTAGTGACCCAAAAGAACAATTTCATCTTTTAGATGTGAGGGAGACTATTATCCAGTACCTGGCGGCCACTAAAGCTTTTAGGAAAGATGACAATCTATTGATTCAGTTTGCGGGACGCAATAAGGGGAAGAGGCTTTCCAAAGCATCCATAAGTCGCTGGATAAAATACACTATATCATGTTGTTATTCCCTAATGGGTCTCACTGGTCCTACTAGAATAAAAACCCACTCCACCAGAGCTATGGCTTCTTCATGGGCAGAGAAAGCTGGTGTATCTCTTGATCAGATATGTAAGGTCGCTACATGGTCTAGTATCAATACATTCATAAAACATTATCGTCTAAATATCTCTGCTTCTACAGATCTGGCATTTGGCCAGAAAGTTCTGCAAAAAGTAGCCCCAATATATGGGGCATATATTTTAAGGATAAACAATAAAAGGTATATTTTAAAAGGGTCTTAGTTCGACTAGAGAGAATATAATAAATGAGAGGACTTACTACTATCTCAAAACATTAGAAAAGTGTTAATAGCCCCGCCCCCCCTACTGTGTAATCTGTTAGTTCTCACTTGTAGCCGTCTGGTGGATGAAATGGAAAACCGTAATTAGACTTAATGGTAATTTTGTTTCCTTGAATCCACCATGGCGGCCCGTATATTCCCTCCCTTAATGTACTTATAGTGAGTATGAATTTAATACTTAAAAAAAATTAAAAAATAATTAATTTGTCTGTGTATATATAGTCAGGGCTTTTTTTCTCAGAGAAAAGGTGGTGGAACTCCACAGATCCCCCATCCTATAACAGTGCCATCCACAGACCCCCCCCAATCCTATAACAGTGCCATCCACAGACCCCCCCTTCCCACCCCATAACAGCGCCATCCACAGACCCCCCTTAACAGTGCCATCCACAGACCCCCCCACCTCATAACAGTGCCATCCACAGACCCCCCCACCCCATAACAGTGCCATCCACAAACCCCCCCACCCCATAACAGTGCCATCCACAGACCCCCCCACCCCATAACAGTGCCATCCACAGACCCTCCTTAACAGTGCCATCCACAGACCCCCCCACCCCATAACAGTGCCATCCACAGACCCCCCCAACCCATAACAGTGCCATCCACAGACCCCCCCCCCACCCCATAACAGTGCCATCCACAGACCCCCCCACCCCTTAACAGTGTCATCCACAGACCCCCCATTGCCGCTCCAGTACAGTTATAAAATGTGTAATTCAATTAATAATGATTCATGCTGCCGCCTCTGTAGTATAACATTCAATATATCCTACTCACAGGGCTACTGTTATATCATAATGCAGGCCGGCCGGGCAGACGAGCGGCAGAGTGACTGACTGACCTCACGTGCCTGCGCCGCCTGCTTCATTCCTAAAGTAGGCCGGGCAGGCACGTGACGTCAGTCAGACACTCTGCCGCTCGTCTGCCTGGCCGGCCTGCATTACGATATAACAGTAGCCCTGTGAGTAGGATATATTGAATGTTATACTACAGAGGGGGCAGCATTAATCATTATTAATTGAATTACACATTTTATAACTGTACTGGAGCGCCGGGGCCGGAGCACAGTGAACGCACCGGCCCCCAACTCCTCCTCCCAGTCCCTCCCCGCTGATACATCGCAGCCTGCGATGCTGGAGCATGGCAGGCTGCGATGTCAAAAGGTGGCGGAACGCCGTTCCGGTGCGTTCCGCCAGAAAAAAAGCCCTGTATACAGTGGATATAAAAAGTCTACACACCCCTGTTAAAATGTCAGGTTTCTGTGATGTAAAAAAATTAGACAAAGATAAATCATTTCGGAACTTTTTCCACCTTTTATGTGACCTATAAACTGTACAACTCAATTGAAAAACAAACTGAAATTTTTTAGATAGAGGGAAGAAAAAATATAAAAATAAAATAATATGGTTGCATAAGTGTGCACACCCTTAAACTAATACTTTGTTGAAGCACCTTTTGATTTTATTACAGCAATTAGTATTTTTGGGTATGAGTCTATCAGCATGGCACATTTTGACTTTGCAAGATTTGCCCACTCTTCTTAGCAAAAAAACTCTAAATCTGTCAGATTGTCAGATTGCGAGGGCATCTCCTGTGCACAGCCCTCTTCAGATCACCCCACAGATTTTCAATCGGATTCAGGTCTGGGCTCTGGCTGGGCCATTCCAAAACTTTAATCTTCTTCTGGTGAAGTCATTCCTTTGATTTGGATGTATGCTTTGGGTCATTGTCATGATGAAAGATGAAGTTCCTCTTCATGTTCAGCTTTCTAGCAGAAGCCTGAAGGTTTTGTGCCAATATTGACTGGTATTTGGAACTGGTTATAATTCCCTCTAGCTTAACTAAGGCCCCAGTTCCAGCTGAAGAAAAACAGTCCCAAAGCATGATGCTGCCACCACCATGCTTCACTGTGGGTATGGTGTTCTTTTGGTGATGTGCAGTGTTGTTTTTGCACCAAACATATCTTTTGGAATTATGGCCAAAAAGTTCAACCTTGGTTTCATCCGACCATAACACCTTTTCCCACATGCTTTTGGGAGACTTCAGATGTGTTTTTGCAAAATGTAGCCTGGCTTGGATGTTTTTCTTCGTAAGAAAAGGCTTTTCTCTTCCCACTCTACCCCATAGCCCAGACATATGAAGAATACGAGAGATTGTCGTCACATGTACCACACAGCCAATACTTGCCAGATATTCCTGCAGCTCCTTTAATGTTGCTGTAGGCCTCTTGGTAGCCTCCCAGACCAGTTTTCTTCTCGTCTTTTCATCAATTTTGGAGGGATGTCCAGTTCTTGGTAATGTCACTGTTGTGCCATATTTTCTCCACTTGATGATGACTGTCTTCACTGTGTTCCATGGTATATCTAATGCCTTGGAAATTCTTTTGTACCCTTCTCCTGACTGATACCTTTTAACAATGAGATCCCTCTGATGCTTTGGAAGCTCTCTGTGGACCAAGGCTTTTGCTGTGGGATGCGACTAAGAAAATTTCAGGAAAGACCAACTAGAGCAGCTGAACTTTATTTGGGGTTAATCAGAGGCACTTTAAATGATGGCAGGTGTATGCTGACTCCTATTTAACATGATTTTGAATGTGATTGCTTAATTCTGAACACAGCTACATCCCCAGTTATAAGAGGGTGTGCACGCTTATGGAACCACATTATTTTAGTTTTTTTTTGTTTCTTCCCTCCACCTAAAAGATTTCAGTTTGTTTTTCAATTGAGTTGTACAGTTTATAGGTCACATTAAAGGTGGAAAAAGTTCTGAAATTATTTATCTTTGGCTCATTTTTTACACAGCACAGAAACCTGACATTTTAACAGGGGTGTGTAGACTTTTTATATCCACTGTAGATATTGTTAATACTTGATAACACCTAATTTGTAAACACTGAAGGGAGAGAGTGGGTGGGGGCTTTTAAACTCTCTATCTCTGTGTATTCTGTGTACCTAAAGAGGTCAAGGGATCAATCACATCTGTAGCCGTCATGGTGGATTCAAGGAAACAGAATTACCGGTAAGTCTAATTACGTTTTTATTTTTTACAAGTGCTTCCTGCATTTGTGTGATTATATGTGCGCTCCCCAACATACCTTTTCCCATTATCCTGTCACTGGGTGTACTGATAGCGCCTAGTGATCTCCATAGTAGCCGGGGATGCTAAATCAGATCATCCTATGCCTTCAGATGGGCTACCTGTGCCAGGCGGCAGTCGATGATTTCCCAGTGATGTCTGACTTTCCGATAGGGACTGTCTTTGCTGACCTCACCACAGGTCCAGGGTTGGCTATTTTCGGAGCGTCCTCACAGCTGGTTACAATGGCTGTGCCTCATGTGCAGAGATGGCGCTTTAGCACTTTCCATTTCCTTATACTGTTGCCTAGAAAACCCTTGAGGACGCACCTAAATAACCATATGTGCAAAAATGCACAGGGTGATATGTTCTTTTGTTACACCATTGCAATGTTTCATTGTAGGGACAGGTGTGAATACAAGAAAGTGGCTGTTACATGAGCACCCCATGACACATACTATCAGAATGCTAAAGATGACTGCATACTTGCCACCACTTTTGTACACAGTCCCAGTTTTTTTTTTTAACAGACATTTTTCGTTGGTGTCTTACTTTTTAATATTTAGCAATAAACATTTGTTTAAAGGGGTTTTCTTGGATTTTTTACTGGTGACTTATCCTCTGGATAGGTCATCATTTCATCATTATCTGATTGTTGGGGATCTGACACCCAGGATGCCCGCCAATCAGCTGTTTCAGAAGGCACTGGTGCTCGCAGTAGTGCAGCTCCCTTCTCTCTATTTACCAAGCACAGCACAGTACATTGTATAGCGTATGTGCTTGGTATCACAGCTCAGCCCCATTGACAATGGCGCTGAGCTGTGCCTAGGCCATGTGATCCATGAATGTGACATCATATGGAAAAGATATGAGAAGGCCGTGAAGGTGCCTTCTCAAACAACTGATTGGCAGGGGTCCCAGCTGTTGGATCCCCACTGTTCAGATACTGATGACCTATCCAGAGGATGGGTCATCAGTAAAAAGATATCAGAAAACCCCTTTAAACATTGTATACACCTCAGCAAATTTTGGGTAATTCTGGGGAGGGCATTGTGCATTATCATTATGATGTAAAAATTTCAGAATCACTTAAAACTATGTCCAGGCCATGGCCATACAGTAAATTGGAGTGTGGTACAAAACATCTGTACTTCAATACTGTCTCATTTCTGTTAGACAGTATTATATGCAGCACAAGCCCACAAAATGTCTTCATCTCTGCTGCATCTGTAGTACCAGGGGTGCACCACCAATGAAGCCAGGTGAGGTGATCACCTCAGGCAGCACCAGGTAGGGGCAAGAGGTGGCAGTGGAAGGGCCATGGGCAGTGAGCGATTTCATTGTGGCAAAGAGGTTAGGTTAAGAAATTGGCATTGGGATGGGGGGGGGGCGCTATTTCAGTTTTCGCCTCAGTCAGCAGAAAGGCTAGGTGCACCCCTGTGTAGTACCCCAGACCTGGGGGTACTACTATAGTTTCTGCAATTGCTGCGTTTTATATGTAATGTTATGTATTTTGCATGTGGTGGCCATGTGTTCCAGCAGGGGAGGTAATGGTTGGTAGGAACAGGGATAACCACCATGTTCCACCTCTCCTGGTAGGAGTGAGCTAAAGTACAAGGGCTACTGTATGTATTTCAAGTTCTATTTGGCACTTTATAATAAAGACTTTGTTACGTTTATCTCTGGCCTCATTCTTCAGTAGTATAATTTTCACTGCATTGAACCCCAGGGGATAACGGCCTTAGGAAGGGCACCATGACACAACAACATAATAATCTGTGCCTTGTGCCTGTAATGATAAAGCCAAATTGATGGCCAGCAAATGCTGTATACCAGACACACTTTGTGCAAGCCGTCGCACTTTGAACACCCTTGAGGGCCGGGGTACTCTTCACCCGCCTTCAGCAGAAAGGAGGACTTCGGCAGAGCCCTTCCCAAGTGTCAGTAGCATGGTGGCTGGTAGCTGGGCACACCGGCCGCAGTTGGGCAAAACCCCAAAGTAAATACCATGACACTATGCAATGGCCGATAGGGAAACACGAGAATGGTCAGTAAACGTAAGCCAGAGCACAAGAACCAGAAGACAACCAAAACCAAAGCCAGAGTCAATAACCAGAGAAATCACTTACCAGATAGCTTCAGATCCAGAACTAGGGAAACAACTAAATAATTCAGCAGTGAGTGAGGGAAAAGACCAGGTTTAAATATCCCTTGTCATGAACCAGCGGGTGTGAACCTACTGTGCCATGTGTCCTACCTCCTCTAAGGGCATTGTCTAAGTGAACCACTCGATCTTCACAGTACCCCTGATGGTGGGGATAGACTTTCCGAGGGGAACACCAGGTCGCTACCTCTTGAGAAGGATAGGCACATGAGGCAGCTGGTCCTGGCGGACCAGGAGGTACCTGAGAAAGGTACCAGAGGTACAGGCATTGTCAGCAGGCTGAGTCGTTACCAGGATCAACAGTGCAGGACTGAAGGATGAGGCAGAGGCAAAGTCAGACAGGCAATATGTCAGGGAAGGCGCCACAGGTACAGGTCAGGCAATTCGGGTCGGTAACAGGAGAGTCAAGGCAAGCAGGCAGGGATCAAATGGGTAGCAGAATCAAGGAACACAAGTACGAGTCAGGAACACAGGAACACAAGCGGATATCAGGAACCTTGGCACCTGGCATGCTGTGGCCAGGGCTGAAAGGAAACACTGGCAGCAGATCACCGCTGAACAAGGCGCCCGGGATTGTGGCGGTAAGCAGAGGACGTAAGGGGGCGGGGGGTACTTTAACAGCGGCTGCTGTGCGCCGCTGTTACAGTACCCCCCGCCCCCTTTTCTTGAGTCCACGACAAGACAGAAACCTTTTTATCAAGTTCGGAGCATGAATGTTCTCTTCTGGTTCCCAATACTTCTCCTCAGGACCAAAGCCCTTCCAGTCCACTTGATAGTAAGTCTTCTTGCCATGCTTCTTGATGTCCAGAATGTCTTTGACCTCAAATATCTCATCAGAATCTTCAGATACCGGAGTTGGAGTATAAGGAGCCATCGAGAAGCGATTAAGAACTACTGGTTTTAGTAAGGATACGTGGAAGGCATTAGGAATATGCAGAGAGAGAGAGACAGACGTAACTTATATGTAACTTCGTTGATCCTCCTCAATACTTCAAAGGGTCCAAGGAACCTAGGAGCAAACTTGAAACTGGGAACCCTTAAGCGGAGGTTTTTTAGAGGCGAGCCATACCATATCTCCAGATGAGAACTGAGGCGGTTTTCTTCTTCTCTTGTCTGCATTTGTTTTCATGCGAGTCACCACTTTGTTGATGCAGTCCTTGGTGTCACGCCAAATCTTAAAAAAATCCCTAAAAGAGGAATCCGTAGCTGGTACCCCAGAGGATCTAGGAACAGGGAGAGGAGTATGAGGGTGTTGCCCATAAACAACAAAGAATGGAGAGAATCTAGACTCACTAGAGTGGTTGTTATAGGAGAATTCAGCCCAAGGTAGCAATTGTACCCAGTTGTTGTGTTGGTCTGAAACAAAATGCCGGAGATAGTTCTATAATATTTGATTGACCCATTCTACTTGCCCGTTGGTCTGGGGATGATAACCGGAAGAGAAGTCCAGCTCAATTTCGAGGTAATCTTAGAGGTAAACTGGACTCCGCCATCAGAAACAATATGCCAAGGTAGATCATGCAAGAGGAATATGTGTCTCATGAACAGTTTAGCAAGTTCAGCAGCCGAAGGCAGTCCATCCTAAGGAACAAAGTGCGCCATCTTGGAGAACTGGTCCACGACCACCCAGGTAGCTGTACATCCGGCAGAAGAGGGCAGATCTGTAACAAAGTCCATGGCAATGTGTTGCCATGGGGCATCAGGAACAGGAAGAGGTAACAACAGCCCGGGTGGTTTGGTCCTGGAGACCTTATTCTGAGCACAAACAGTGCAGGCACACACATAATCACGCACATCCTTAGACAGTGTGGGCCACCAGTAGTGGCGAGACAAAATTTCTGTGGTCTTGAGGATCCCTGGGTGACCAGCCAGTTTGGAGTTCTACCCCCAAGCTAGAATACATTTTCTCTTGGCAGATGGCACGAATGTCTTCCCGGGAGGGATGTCTTTTACCAGGACAGGAGCCACTGTGATCAAGCGAACAGGATCTACAATGTACTGGGGCTCCTCCTGCTGGTCGGAGAAGTTAAATGACCGATACAGATCATCCACCTTGATGTTTTTCTCGGCCTGGCGAAAGTGAATCTCAAAATCAAAACGGGAGAAGAAGAGTGCCCATCTGGTTTGGCAAGGGTTTAGACGCTGGGCCGTCGGCAGATATGTAAGTTTCTTGTGGTCAGTGAAGATTAGCACTGGATGCTGGGCCCCCTCCAATAGATAACGCCACTCCTCCAAGGCAAGTTTTTATGGCCAGAAGCTCTCTGTCTCCTATACAGTAATTCCTTTCAGCAGGGGAGAAGAGTCTGGAGAAAAATCCACATGTAAACATCTTGCCCTTGGAACCTTTCTGTAGTAAAATAGCACTGGCTCCTCTTCTAAAAACAATTGGCAGGAGACATCGGGATGATGCAGAACAGGTGCAGAAGCAAAGGACCTTTTTAATTGGATGAAGGCGGCCTCCGCCTCAGGAGTCCAGACTCTGGAATTCACCTCTTTCTTAGTAAGAGCGTAGATCAGAGATGGACGAGATGAAAGATTCGGGAGGAACTGACGATAGAAAAGAGCAAATCCAAGAAAGCGCTGTATAGTACAAAGACCCTGTGGGCGGGGCCAGTCCATTACTGCATTCAATTTTTCAGGATCCATCTGCAACCCGGCATCCGAGATAATGTATCCGAGGAATGGTACGGTAGATTTTTCAAAGATGCATTTCTCCAGTTTGGCATAAAGTCGATTCTTTCTCAACCGCTGTAAAACAAAATGTACATGCTTCCGGTGAGTGGTCAAATCTGGAGAATAGATCAGTATATCGTCCAGGTACACTATCACGCAGACATAATGCAGGTCCCGGAAGATATCGTTTACCAACTCCTGGAATACCGCGGGAGCATTGCACAGACCGAAGGGCATGACGAGATACTTGTAGTGTCCATCACAAGTGTTGAAAGCAGTTTTCCACTCATCGCCCATTCAAATGCGGATAAGGTTGTATGCGCCGCGCAGGTCGAATTTTGTGAAGACCTTAGTTCCCCGGATCCTGTCAAAGAGTTCGGAGATTAGCGGAAGAGGGTGTCGATCCATAAAGATCCATCTTTTTTCTGCACAAAGAAGAACCCGGCACCGGCTGGTGAAGTAGATTTCCGGATAAACCCCCTCTCGAGATTCTCCTTGATGTAATCAGACATCGCTTGGGTCTCAGGAAGTGAGAGGGTCTCAGGAGGAGTGGCACCAGGCAGAGGGTCAATCGAACAATCATAAGGATGATGAGGAGGCAGGGTCTCGGCCTCTTTCTTACTGAAGACATCCGCAAAACTGTCATACTGCTGCAGAAGTCCAGGCAGGTAACATAGTAACATAGTACATAAGGCCGAAAAAAGACATTTGTCCATCCAGTTTGGCCTGTTATCCTGCAAGTTGATCCAGAGGAAGGCAAAAAAAAAACTGAGCGGTAGAAGCCAATTTTCCTCACTTTAGGGGAATAAAAAATTCCTTCCCGACTCCAATCAGGCAATCAGAATAACTCCCTGGATCAACGACCCCTCAGCTATAGCCTGTAATATTATTACACTCCCGAAATACATCCAGGCCCCTCTTGAATTCCTTTATTGTACTCACCATCACCACCTCCTCAGGCAGAGAGTTCCATAGTCTCACTGCTCTTACCATAAAGAATCATTTTCTATGTTTGTGTACAAACCTTCTTTCCTCCAAACGCAGAGGATGTCCCCTCGTCACAGTCACAGTCCTGGGGATAAATAGATGATGGGATTTTATTGAGTTGGTTAGGTCTAACCAGTTTTTAGTAAGGTCTAAAGGTACAGTAGGCGAGGAAGCAGGTAGGACCTCTGATAAGCAGGTGGACTGGCAGGATGATCCCCAACGCAGAATCTGACCGGACTGCCAGTCCAGAACTGGAGTGTGCTGACGCAGCCAGGGAAGACCAAGGATAAACAGATTCACGGACGCTGGCAGCACATAGAAGAAGATCATTTCTGAATGCAGAACCCCCATTTGCAACTTAAGGGGCATAGTGCCAAAAAGCACAGGTTCGGGAAGTGGCAGATTATTTATGGAAGCCACTGACAGAGGCCTTTCTAGACGGATGGTAGGAAGCCGGTACTGATTGACCAGAGCTTGCTGAATGAAGTTACCGGCTGACCCAGAGTCCAAGAATGCAGGCACAGACAGTGTGACTCCCTTGTGAGAGAAAGTCACCGGAACTGAAAGTTTCGGAGAGGACTTCTCCTTGTTTAGGACCACCTCTCCAACTGACCTTAGACATTGGCGTTTCCCAGCTTCTGTGGACAATTATACACAAAGTGGGCTTTGCCTCCACAATACAGACACAGGTTCGCTGCTTTAAAATAAAATTTAGGGGAGAGAAAAAAAATTTAGATAAAAATTTGGTAACAAAAAAAGTCTTTCCTACACAGAAAACTGAGCACAGACAGGATCAGTAAATGTATGGTACTGGTCGGCACTCAGTGATTGCAGGATGCACACAGATGTGCAAAGAAACCTGTAGTATAAAAATTACTACTAGTGTTGAGCGAATCGACTTCGATCTGAATCTCAGGGGAAATTCAATTTGCCGTGAAACCAAATTTGCTTGTGCTTTGTGTTAGCGAATGGATTTTCCCTGAAATGTAGCAAAACGAAAAAAAAATAATACTTGCCTCATCCATTTGCTTGCGAGGGGCCAGCCACCGCCATCGCAAGCAAATGGATGAGGTAAGTATGATGTAATGTTTTTTTAATATTTTATTTTACACTGTATTATTACTTTCAGAGGCTGTGATCAGCTATGAACGCGGAATCTGAGGGGTACAATTACAGGGAGCGGCGCAATCGATGCTCCCTGTCATTGCACCTACTACTTACAAAGAAATGTGCTTCGTGACAAAGCCAATTTTTGTTTTTTTATTCGACGGAGCAGCCGAATAAAATTTTTTAATACGTCGCTCATCTCAGGAGAGTCCAAATAAAAAAAAACATGGGGAAGATGTACATTAGGTAAACATCTACATTAGCATATCTGATAAAAATTATAGTAATCCCGGTATACCCCTTTAAGGGATCTATTGTATGCTATCAATAGGGTTATAAAAACAGAGTACATGCACATGCAATGCTTACACTTAATATATTATTCAGCTTTGAAATTCAGTCCCTAAGCGCTAACCTCGCACTAACCTCCACCTGTGCTAGCAGGAGTGAAAAATGTTAATTTACATATCTTTCATCAATTTAAAGAAGCTCTATATAGGGGATACAGAAGACATCTCTAGAGATTTACTGTAAGGAAAGTTACAGCTTAAAGGGGTTGTCCGAGTTATGAAAAAAAAAAAATAACACTGAAAATCTGATGGGCAGCAATATATAACTAAGCTAGGCAAGTTTCAGGCAAAAAAAAAAAATAATATTTCCTCATTTCCCTGGTTCTCTTCTGGCCCTTGTTTACATGCAATAAAAACAATCTCTGCCCCTCCCCCTGCACTGCTAAGGGAGTGGATACAAGAGCTGCCCTGAGTGCTGGGAGAATCAGCAGCATCTTGTATGTGTAGAACTACAAGTCCCAGCTGTATAATGACACTGCTAAGGGAGTGGATAGAAGAGCTGCCCTGAGTGCTGGGAGAATCAGCAGCATCTTGTATGTGTAGAACTACAAGTCCCAGCTGTATAATGACACTGCTAACACACACAGGATCTTCCCCCTACCTTCTTGTGCAATGCTCTCTCTAGTCCGTCAGCTCCAGTGCCCAGCATTGTCTCCTCACTGCCTGCAGCTACACAGTCTGTGCAGCTGAAGGGGTTAAGAATCCTAGGAGAGAGCAGACAGCCCGGCAGTGAAGGGGGCGTGGCCAGCACAGTGATGCCTCGTTTAGAGGCTTGTAAACAAACTTTTATCAGAGCAGGGAGAGAAGCTGACATCACAGGTCATGTGACCCTCAGTCAAATCTGATAAACCAGGCACTGCAGATAAAGTGAGTTAATTGGAAAGCTGTTACATTTGCCTAGTTAGGAACATAGAAAGACCAAAAAAATAACTTGGACAACCCCTTTAAGGGTCCATTCAAACGTCAGTATTTTTCTTTTCCAGCTTTTTGTGTTTCCGCAAAAACCTTTTATTTTTAGGAATTGTACATCCGCATCTGTTCCGTTTTTCCGCAAAAAAAAAAACTGAAGGAGGAATATGTTGCTAGGGTACTAAAAAATTTTTCTTTATATTTCCTGGAAATGGATGCGTAATTTCGGATGACATGCGGATGACATATTGAGGCATTCCGTATGTCATCCACATTTTTGCAGACTCATTGACTACAACGGGACCATGGACCGCCTTTTGCGGACAATAGTAGGACAAGCTCTATTTTTTTTGCGGCGCTGCATAACGGAGTAGAACGGAACAACGGATGTGGGATGCGGGGTAAATCCTGCCTAACCTATCTAGGGTAAGGTACCATTGCAAGCATTTTTTGCAGGGCCATTGAAATGAATGGGTCCACATTCCATTTCGCAAATTTGCGGAACAGATGCAGATTACAAAATACTGACGTGTGAATGGACCCTAATTCTGTTAAAAGATCTATAGTATATACACAAGTTTCTTGCAAAGCATTACCATCTATTAGCTATGGAAGAATTTTAATCTTAGTCACCGCCCATACGCCATTTTACAGTGGTCACTAAGGGGCCTTGGGCTGGGGGGGGCAACCTTATTACATTTAGCACCAAAAGAAATTGCTAACGCTCTATGCCTCTGATCAAGTGATTGCTGTCATACAGTGTATTAAACGACTCACTAACAATGCCGGCAGTGGGACTGCTGACAGTAAGCTTTCTCTGGTGCCACAATCGGTTCCCCCATGTAGATCGTAGAAAGCTGGGTCCCAATCCCCCCTTCGCCTAAAAAAAACAAGATGACATCGACACATGCATGTGCACCAAAAATGCAGTGGAGCTGCTGTCAGTAAGCTATCTCTTTTTTCTGAGGATAGAGAAAGCCTTGTGTGCTGTGATCAGGTTCTCCAGTATCCCAATAAGGAAAAGCTGGGTCCCGATTACCCCCCTCCCCCATTGCAGACCACCGCCGAAAAAAAAGGCCATGTATGCACCCTAGGTTACTGTGCTCAGGCTTTTCCTGCAGCACAGTAACAATCATGGACCATTACTATGGGATCTCCATGATAACCCTGTTATGGAGCTCACATTCAGTATATTTACTAACATAGCCAGGACAGGGGCAAGTTTCTCTCTCCTCTCAGTGAAGGTGTTCTGGGAGGAGAGAGGTATCAGACTACTGTCCTGGCTGTGTGCTTTACAGTGAGCAAAAAAAAAAGACACAAATCAGTTCATAAACTGCCCATCTGTAAATGTTGGTCAGTCGGCATCTGTTACTGTCCGTTTGTAACTGTCCATCACTGCGCATCCGTTAACAGGCGTCCGTTACTGTCCATCCAATACTGTCAGTCGGTGGATGTTCGATACTAGGCATCCATTACTCTCCGTTCGTTATTGTAGGTCAGTGGGGGTCCAATACTAGGCGTCCATTAGTGTCCGCCTGTAACTGCCCATCACTAGGCGAAGGTTACTGTCCATCACACTGTTACTCTGTACACCTCTTCTTTTTTTTTTCAATTTCAATATTTTTTATTGAGTATTTCAGTAAAGACAATACAACCCATCGATCAATTGTCTAGTATGCACAATTATGTACACTAATGCCTCATTTAGCATGATGCACAGGAGGTGGTACACATGCGCTATTCAGTGCTGTCTCCTGCAGAAATGCAGGGATGAGATCATAGCATTTGCAGTGGATGTGTGATTAATTTCTTCTTCTCTCCCATTGACTATTCATTAGTATCCGCCTGTAACTGCCCATCACTAGGCGAAGGTTACTGTCCATCACACTGTTACTCTGTACACCT
Organism: Bufo bufo; assembly: GCF_905171765.1. NCBI lineage: Eukaryota > Metazoa > Chordata > Amphibia > Anura > Bufonidae > Bufo > Bufo bufo. The sequence continues at coordinate 328,165,844 of NC_053390.1, forward strand.
CAGAAATATGAGGCTTTTTTTTCAATTTCAATATTTTTTATTGAGTATTTCAGTAAAGACAATACAACCCATTGATCAATTGTCTAGTATGCACAATTATAACAACAATGATCGATAATTAGCATTAGACCAAGACATGGCTTTGTCAAGAAAGTATACAGTGGGCAGAAATAGTAAAACAAAGGGAAAATCATAAACAATAAACAAAACAAGAACAAAAAGTCTCAGAGGGACTCAGAGGGTCCAGAGATTGCAGGTAAACGTGACGCTATAGGCATTAAAGATCCAAGCTTTCCAATGGTGGATAAATCTATGATTCCTATGATCTTTATAGGCCATAATTTTTTTATATAAACAGTTATATTGCACACGGGTTACAATTTCCGACAGTGTCGGGACATTAGCAGATTTCCAGTTTCTGATAATAGTCAGTTTAATGACGATGAAAAGGTGAGCTATGGGAATCCAGTAGGCAGCAGGGATAACATGCATATTCATTAAGAAGAGGGCCCAGGATGGAGAGGGTTCAAGAGTTATACCACATAATCTAGAGGTCAAATCAAAGATATCCTTCCATAAATCTGATATTTTAGAGCAAGAACAGAGAATATGCAATAGTGTGCACTTAGCGCCACAGTGACGCCAGCAGAGATGGGTGGTCCCAGGGTAAATCCTGCCTAACCTATCTAGGGTAAGGTACTATTGCAAGCAAGTCTTAATAGCCGCTTCAAATAGGGTTATGCTAAAAAAAAGTATAAAGATAGAGATAAATCTTAGTGCAGGGATCAAGGTAGCTGTAGATTTATGGAAGGATTATTTACCCCCAAACACATATATAGTGGCCTAACGCATAAGGCTGTAGTAGAAGACCTAGGGGATCCCCATAGCTCTATCAATTGCTTGTTAGCAGTGACTCTATATGGGATTTGTGACTGAATCAAGTGGCAAATTTGCAGGTGTTTAAAGAGGTCACAGCGGGGCAGATTATATTTCTGCTGGAGCTCCGCAAATGATATAAAGTGACCCTCCCTAAATAACACGGCAATCCACTGAAGGCCACGTAGTCGTCACAGGGAGAAGTCAGTGGGAGCCTCATCTCTAGAAGCTGTAATGGAGACAGAGATTGTATGAAAAGGACTTCATGCTCGCATTTATGGTGAAAGGTGCGCCAATGATAAATAGACCCATCAGTGAAATAAGGTAGTGGCGGGAGTTTCGTTGGGGAGTGTCTTATGCAATTAATAAGCAGTGCTCGGAGATGGTTTGAGGGGGCTAGGGAGGATTCAATATGAATCCAGGGTACGGAGGTATCTCTAACCCACCACTCCCGAATGAGATTAGTTTGAGTCCCTAAAAAATAATCGGCTAGGGTGGGTAACCCTAGGCCACCCCAATGTTTAGCTTGGGACAGTAATGTGGAAGACACTCAAGGCTTGCGTCCTGCCCATATGAATGAATTGAGCATGCAATGTGCTTTGAGAAGGGGAAGGGATCTTTATCGGGACAGTGCAAAATATAAACAGAAGCTTAAACAATGTCATCATTTGGAAGGTCGCTATGCGGCCCACCCATGAGATGTCAAATTTGACAGATGAGGAAATATCCTGTTTAATAACATCCAGGAGTGGGAGATAATTAAATTGGTACAGTTGAGAAATAGAGGAAGTAATGTTAAGGCCTAAATACTTGATATGGGTTAACTACCAATCCAGTGGGAATTGTGATTTTTCAGCAGGAAATAATGAGGGCTGGATATTGAGGGGAAGGAGTTGCGATTTGCTTTTGTTTACTTTGTAATAGGAAAGGCGGCCAAATTCAGCAATGAGATTGAGGGCTCTAGCTAGTGAGGATTGGGGGAGGACAATGTCAAGAGGATATCGTCTGCATATAATGAAATATGGTGTTGTCTTTTACATAGATATCAGGGTGTTGTCTAATAGCTTGAGCCAGGGGCTCAATAGCCAGGACAAAAATTAAGGTGGATAGCGGACATCCCTGGCGCGATCCATTAGAGATGAGGAAGGCAGTTGATATCGCACCATTGAGGAACACTTTCGCTAAGGGAACCGAGTAAAGGGCCCTTTTGGCTGTTATCATAGTGTTCCCAAAACCTAGATGTTCTAAGACCGAGAAGGCAAAGGACCACTTCAGGTGGTCAAACACCTTCTCAGCGTCCAACATGATCATGAAGGCCGGGCTACCTTAATGCTTGATGAACTCAAGAATATTCAAAACCCGCCTGGTATTGTCTGTGAGTTGCCTACCCTTAATGAAGCCCACTTGATCAATCCCCACTATAGTCAATCCCCACTATAGTTGGGAGAATATTGGAAAGTCTGTTCACAAGGGCCTTAGCATAGATCTTGACGTCCATTTTCAGTAGGGAGATAGGCCTGAAATTAAGAGGTTTATCTAGTGGTTTACCTGGTTTTGGCAATGTGACTATAGTGGCTGTCAACATCTCCTGTGAAAACGAGCCATCTCTAAATGCTTGGGAATACATCGAGATCACATGAGGAAGGAGGCATGATAAAAAGGATTTATAATAAGTATTAGATAATCCATTAGGACCAGGAGATTTGCGCATGGGCAGTGAGGAGACAATCTGAGAAATCTCTGAATGTGAAAAAGGGAGAGATAATGAGTGCTGGTGCTGTGAAGATAAGGTTGGGAGGTTTAGAGAGGAGAGGAAATAATGGATTTCTGAAGGGGTAACTTCATAAGTCTGTGTGGATTTATTTAAGTTATATTCCATAAAGTGATTTGCGATGTCTTTGGGGTCATATATCTTACTCTTGTTATCTGGATGTAGTAGAAAGAGGATTCTAGACTTTGCCGCTCGAGTTTTAAGACGTCTGACTAGAAGTTTCCATGCCTTGTTATCTTGGGAATAATAACAGGCAGAGAGTAGCTGCTTTTCACATTGGGAAAGAAGGCATTCTCTGAGTTGCAGTCTCAAGGAATTAATTTGCGTTTTACGTTCCTCAGTGAAGACAGTTTTATTCAGTGATTCTAAAGTAGTCAATTGGGACACAATGGATTGCAATTTGTACTCCATTTCTTTCTTTACACTATGTCCTAACTTAATAAAAGTGCCCCTTATGAAGGCTTTGTGGGCATTACATAGGCTATACGGGCTAGAGACCGAATCAACATTGAATAAAAAGTATTCCGGCAATGCTGTTTCCAATTCAGTTCTATAAACCGGGTTTGATATGAGATAAGAGTTGCAAAGGCAAAGGGTGTCCGACCATTTTATAGTTTCAATAGAGGAATGGGTAGCCAACTGTAAAAGGGACCTACTCAGAAGAAACAAATCAATGCAGAATAAGTATTATGCACTGGGGAGAAGAATGTAAAATCATGTTCTTGCACATGATGTGTTCTCAATATGTCATATAGCTTTTCCCTTGTTAGCAAAGGATTTAGAGCTGTATAGTTAGTTCTGGAGGATGCCGTAGAATCAACTGTTGCAATGTTAAAGTACAGCCATTTACGGGGTGTATTAATAGAGATGTCCCGAACTATTCACCGGCGAACAGTTCCCGGCGAACATAGCTTGTTCGCCGCGGCGGGGAAACATATTCGATGTTCGGTCCGCCCCCTATTCATCATCATTGAGCAAACTTTGACCCTGTACCTCACAGTCAGCAGACACATTCCAGCCAATCAGCAGCATACCCTCCCTCTCAGACCCTCCCACCTCCTGGACAGCATCCATTTTAGATTCATTCGGAAGCTGCAGTCTTAGTGAGAGGAGGGACAGTGTAGCTGCTGCTGATTTAATAGGGAAATCGATAGCTAGACCAGTGTATTCAGTGTCCACTCCAGTCCTGAAAGACTCATCTGATCTCTGCTGTAAGGACAGCATCCCAAAAAGCCCTTTTTAGGGCTAGTACATCAGTCTGCTTCCCCCCCCCCCCCCCCCCCCTCTGTAATCTAATTGCAGTTGCCTGCCAGCGTGTGTGTCAGGCTCACAGCGTATACTGTGCCCACAGCGTATACTGTGCCACCAGTAGCTTGCATTTAAAAAATAAAATAAAAAATTTGACTGTAATACAATAGCAGTCAGTTGCCTGCAAGCATGTGTGTTTCAGGCCCTGCAAGTGCACAGTGTCACCAGTGCAACTCATATCTGGTGTCACAGTAGATTACATTTAAAAAATAAAATACAATTTTGACTGTAATATAATAGCAGTCAGTTGCCTGCACGCGTGTGTGTTTCAGGCCCTGCCAGTGCACAGTGTCACACCAGCGCAACTCATATCTGGTGTCACAGTAGATTACATAAAAAAATATATATATATTTTGACTGTAATAGATTGAATAGCAGTTAGTTATCTGCAAGCGTGTGTGTCAGGCCTACAGCGTCTACTCTGCCAACTTCTGCCAGTGCACAGTGCCACTCATATCTGGTGTCACAGTAGCTTGCACGCATAGTACAACTAATCTAAAAAAAATGACAGGCAGAGGCAGGCCACCCTGCAGGGGCCGTTGTGGTCATGGTGCTGTGATTCCCTTTAGCCCTAGAATAATGCCCAGTGTTCAGAGGCCATGTACCCTGAACTCGAAAGGTTCTGAGGACATAGTTGACTGGCTAACACAGGACACCCAATCTTCTACAGCTTCCGCTTGGAACCTTGACGCACCATCCTCCTCCAGCTCAGCTTCGGGCACCTCTCAAGTTACCACTCGCCTGCCTGCCGCCACCACCAACACTAGCACCACAGCTGCTTCACTTGATCTGTCAGAGGAGTTATTTACACATCAGTTGGAAGAAATGAGTGATGCGCAACCATTATTGCCAGAGGATGTACAGTCGTGGCCAAAAGTTTTGAGAATGACACAAATATTAGTTTTCACAAAGTTTGCTGCTAAACTGCTTTTAGATCTTTGTTTCAGTTGTTTCTGTGATGTAGTGAAATATAATTACACGCACTTCATACGTTTCAAAGGCTTTTATCGACAATTACATGAAATTTATGCAAAAGTCAGTATTTGCAGTGTTGGCCCTTCTTTTTCAGGACCTCTGCAATTCGACTGGGCATGCTCTAAATCAACTTCTGGGCCAATTCCTGACTGATAGCAACCCATTCTTTCATAATCACTTCTTGGAGTTTGTCAGAATTAGTGGGTTTTTGTTTGTCCACCCGCCTCTTGAGGATTGACCACAAGTTCTCAATGGGATTAAGATCTGGGGAGTTTCCAGGCCATGGACCCAAAATGTAAACGTTTTGGTCCCCGAGCCACTTAGTTATCACTTTTGCCTTATGGCACGGTGCTCCATCGTGCTGGAAAATGCATTGTTCTTCACCAAACTGTTGACTTGCCTGAAAGCAGAGAGTCACACCGGACCAGCACTCCTGTCCGCCTCGAACACACAGGTGGATCAGTGGCTGACTCCGCACTAACTGGAGATCGGAAAAGTGGTGTGTGACAACGGAAGCAATTTGTTGGCGGCATTGAATTTGGGCAAGTTGACACATGTGCCTTGCATGGCACATGTGTTGAATCTGATTGTACAACGCTTTGTGCATAAATACCCAGGCTTACAGGACGTCCTCAGGCAGGCCAGGAAGGTGTGTGGCCATTTCAGGCGTTCCTACACGGCCATGGCGCACTTTTCAGATATCCAGCGGCGAAACAACATGCCAGTGAGGCGCTTGATTTGCGACATCCCGACACGTTGGAATTCAACACTCCTAATGTTCAACCGCCTGCTCCAACAAGAAAAAGCCGTCAACGAGTATTTGTATGACCGGGGTGCTAGGACAGCCTCTGCGGAGATGGGAATTTTTTTGCCACGTTACTGGACGCTCATGCGCAATGCCTGTAGCCTCATGCGTCCTTTTGAGGAGATGACAAACCTAGTCAGTCGCACTGAAGGCACCATCAGTGACATCATCCCATCTGTTTTCTTCCTGGAGCGTGCCCTGCGAAGTGTGCTGGATCAGACCGTAGATGAGCGTGAAGAGGAAGAGGAAGAGTTGTGGTCACATCACCACCAGAAACAGCCTTATCAGCTTCACTTGCTGGACTTGCGGCAACGCTGGAAGAGGAGTCAGAGGAGGAATGTGGCTTTGAGGAGGAGGAGGAAGACCAACCACAGCAGGCATCCCAGGGTGCTCGTTGTCACCTATCTGGTACCCGTGGTGTTGTACGTGGCTGGGGAGAAGAACAGACCTTCATTGAGATCAGTGAGGATGAGGAACGGGACATGAGTAGCTCGGCATCCAACCTTGTGCAAATGCGGTCTTTCATGCTGTCGTGCCTGTTGAGGGACCCTCGTATAAAAAGGCTGAAGCAGAATGACCTGTACTGGGTGGCCACGCTACTAGACCCCTGGTATAAGCAGAAAGTGCCTGAAATGTTACCGAATTACCGGAAGGAAAGGATGCAGCAGTTCCAAAATAAATTAAAAAGTATGCTTTACACAGCGTATAAGGGTGATGTCACAGCACAACGGGAATCTAACAGGGGAAGAGGTAAAAGTAATCCTCCTCCTACCACGACCACGCCGGCAAGGACAGGACGCTTTACAGACGTGTTGTTGATGGAGGACATGCGGAGCTTTTTAAGTCCTACGCATCGCCACAGCCCTTCGGGGTCCACCCTCAGAGAACGACTCGACCGACAGGTAACAGACTACCTCGCCTTAACTGCAGATATCGACACTCTGAGAAGCGATGAACCCCTTGACTACTGGGTGTGCAGGCTTGACCTGTGGCCTGAGCTATCCCAATTTGCGATAGAACTTCTGGCCTGCCCCGCTTCAAGTGTCCTGTCAGAAAGGACCTTCAGTGCAGCAGGAGGTATTGTCACTAAGAAGAGAAGTCGCCTAGGGCAAAAAAGTCTAGATTAGGCTACTTTCACACTTGCGTTCGGAGCGGATCCGTCTGATGTTTCATCAGACGGATCCGCTCCGATAATGCAGACGTTCGCATCCGTTCAGAACGGATGCGTCTGCATTAAAACGTAGAAAATTTTCTAAGTGTGAAAGTTGTCTGAGCGGATCCGTTCAGACTTTACATTGTAAGTCAATGGGGAACGGATCCGCTTGAAGATTGAGCCATATGGTGTCATCTTCAAGCGGATCTGCCCCCATTGACTTACATTGTAAGTCTGGACGGATCCGCTCGCCTCCGCACGGCCAGGCGGACACCCGAACGCTGCAAGCAGCGTTCAGGTGTCCGCTCACTGAGCGGAGCGGAGGCTGAACGCTGGCAGGCGGATGCATTCTCAGTGGATCCGCCTCCACTGAGAATGCATTGGGGCCAGACGGATGCGTTCGGGACCGCTCGTGAGCCCCTTCAAACGGAGCGCACGAGCGGACACCCGAACGCTAGTGTGAAAGTAGCCTTACCTCACCTTTATTAAGATGAATGAGGCATGGATCCTGAAGGGACTGACAGTGGGCGATACATTTGACTAAAAAAGGCCTGCTGAGATGAACTGCCTTGGGCTAAAAATGGTCCACACGCTGCTGTATTTTATCTCTGCATGCCGGATGACTTGTGTGACTTATCTGCCACCAACTAGGGTTCAAGCCGCAATGTTTTAGTGCACTTTCTGCCTGGAAAGCATACATTTTTCTGGCCGCTGCTACAGCAGCAGCTGCAACAGTACCTAATTTTTCAGGCATGTGTACATGCCTTATTTTTCTGGCCTCTGGTGCTGCACTGTGTCTGCAAAAACAAAACAAAAAAAAGGCACATTCATGTGTCAATTCCCCTTCGTGATCGTTACCTTGTTGTGGTGAAGGGGCTTGCGTATCACGATGAAGCGTGTGAGTGTGTTGGCAATGGCAATGTTGGCACACCCCAGATGATAAGGTCGTTGCTTCATTGTGAACAGACCAAAAGCGATCGGCTGGATAATTTTGCATAGAAAAAACATTAATTTTCTTTGTGATCATCTAAGGTGATCATTAAAGCCTACTAGGCCAATAATGGGCCCACACTGCAGAATCATTGTTTTCTGGGTCACTTAACTGTCACTGAACTACCTCAGCACGACCATAGGCTTTGAAAAAAAACCATCGCCTGCAATCTCCCAAACATGCGCACGAGCACAGTCATCACTACACCAAGATTGATGCATAGAGGAATAAAATTTATGTCATGAGTGTGTCATCTATTGACAACTCTTTGCGGTTGTCTAAAATCTATTCCATACACGTCCCCTGATAGGGGACGTAACAGGGATTAAACTGATAGGGATAGTACTACTTAACATACCACTCATATTGGGATTGCACAGTACATTACACGGCGCACGCGCAGTGCCCCAAATTGGAAGTAAGAGGACCGACCAAGCATCTTTTTCCATCTCCCGGTTCCTAAAATCTATTCCATACACGTCCCCTGATAGGGGACGTAACAGGGATTAAACTGATAGGAATAGTACTACTTAAACACACCACTCATATCTGGTGGCACAATACATTGCAAGCCGTACGCGCAGTGCCCCAAATTGGAAGAAAGAGGACCGACCAAGCATCTTTTTCCATCTCCCGGTTCCTAAAATCTATTCCATACACTGGCCCCTGATAGGGGACAAAACAGAGATTAAAGGGACACTGACAGGCGAAAGCAGCATATATAGTTAGATATATCACATTACAGGTCTTATAGAGTCTTTTAAAAGCATATAACTATCCCCCCTGTCCACCTTATAAAGAGCGAAATATAAAGTTTTATAACCTGCATCTGCGGTCAGCAATCTGCCCAAGGGGCGGCGTTTCATGTGAAAATGCGCCCAGCCAGCCTTCCCAACTGCCGTTCTTAAGCCCCGCCCAGCTCATCATTATTCACTTCGCTGGGCGGGGCTAGAACGCTCCCCAGTCCCGATCCTGCGCCTGCGCAATTCAATCCTCCCGACATCGTTCATGCCCAATCTTCTGCGCCTGCGCCCCGCCGTGCCGTCGGACGCACTATAATTAACCCCTTATATGATGTGAGTGAGCAGCGCTCTGAAGCAGATTGCTGACCGCAGATGCAGGTTATAAAACTTTATATTTCGCTCTTTATAAGGTGGACAGGGGGGATAGTTATATGCTTTTAAAAGACTCTATAAGACCTGTAATGTGATATATCTAACTATATATGCTGATTTCGCCTGTCAGTGTCCCTTTAAACTGTAAAGAACAGATTTTTTTTTATTAAGAAAAAAGAGGACAGCCTCTGCAGAGCTGGGTATTTTTTGGCCGCGTTACTGAACGCTCATGCACAATGGCTGTAGGCTCATGCGTCCTTTTGCGGAGGTGACAAACCCTGGTCAGTCAAACCCAAGGCAACATCATTGACCTCATCCCATATGCGTTTTTTCTGGAGCATGCCCTGCGAAGAGTGCTGGATCAGGCCGTAGATGAGCATGAAGAGGAAGAGTTGTGGTCACCATCACCACCAGAAGCAGCCTTGTCGTCGTCGATTGCTGGACCTGCGGCAACGCAGAGAGAGGAGTCTGAAGAAGAGGAGTAAGGTGGCTTTGAGGAGGTGGAAGACCAACCACAGCAGGCCTCCCAGGGGGCTTGTTGTCACCTTTCAGGGACCCTTGGTGTTGTACGTGGCTGGGTGGAGGAAGAGACATTCAATGACGTCAGTGAGGACAAGGAATGGGACATGGCTAGCTTGGTATCCAACCTTGTGCAAATGGGGCATTTGCGGTTGTGCAAATGGACTGTTTGAGGTTGTTTGCGGTGCATTAAACGGGGAGTTTGGTCTGTCACTGTGAAGCAGGCGTAACCCTTACACTACCTGATCGATACAACATCATACCTGATGTTTTAAAGCACGTTATTCCAAGCAATTTAGGAATGTTAGGTGATTTATGCCCTTTATGGATTAAAACCCGACTCTGCGTCAACTACGTAATTTTCCATGAGAGTTTTGCCATGGATCCCCCTCCGGCATGCCACAGTCCAGGTGTTAGTCCCCTTGAAACAACTTTTCCATCACTATTGTGGCCAGAAAAATTTGCCTGCCTATTGAAGTCTATGGCGGTTCGCCCGTTCGCGAACATTTGCAAAAATTCGCGTTCACCACATCTCTATGTATTAATAGGAAATATACGTAATCATTCTGCGGTGAATTTACATTGTTATACAGCCATTTATGGGGTGTATTAATAGGAAATATACGTACATCCTATTAACCATTCTGCAGTGAATTTACATTGCTATACAGCCATTTACGGGGTGTATTAATAGGTAATATATGTACGTCTTATTAGCTGTTCTGCGGTGAAGTTACATTGTTCTACAGCCTTTTTTGAGGTGTATTAGTGGGGGGAAAAAGTATGTCTTATTAGCTGTTCTGCGGTGAAGTTACATTGTTCTACAACTTGTTCTACACCTTGGGGTGTATTAATTTACATTTAATTTAATTCTTTTATCTTACAGTATGTCAGACAGACAAGTGACAGGCCCTTCAAAGGAAACGAACAATTGGCCAAAATGTTTCTGTCGCAGGCAGAAGTAGCAGCAGAAGAAAGGGGGGTGGCAGCAGGAGGCGCAGCGAGAGGCCTGAGCTCCCAGTGTCATCTAGTGGTCGTGTCTTGACCAGCAACCCAGCAGTGCTTGAATTGTTCACTTGGTCTTCGACTTTGTCACAAGTGACATCAGACACCCCCAGCCAAGAGTCGGTGGGTTCCTCTGACACAACATTTAGTCGGCATGGCTCGGGAGCAGGCCCTGTGCCCCCAACTGTCCTCAACCTGCCTCTGTCATTTTCTGTTCCCTCAGTGCGAGAAGTATTATATGCCGTAGGCTCGGATCCACTTTTCAGCGAGGACGAGCTACTAGAGGACAGTCATCAGCTACTGCCCTCCGGTAGGCGGGCAAGTAGTGATGATGAGAGTCGAGTGGAAGCTGGTGTTGTGAGCGGTCAGGCTCCTGGCACTGAGACCGTTGAGGGGGACATCAGTGACGTGCAGATAGTAGTGGATGATGATGTAGCCGATCGCACTTGGGAGCTGGGTGAAGAAGGGGCTTCATCATCATCAGAAGAGGGTTGCAGCTTGCGCGTAAGGCAGCGGCTGAGCTAGCAGGGTGGTAGTGTGGCCATCAGTCAGCACGGTGGCAGCAGTGGAAGGTCGGGAGCCAAACGTGCCCGGGGTAGACCACCCGCTTCGCAGAAGCCTACCGGCCCAGAAAGTAATGGTGCAGGGGTTCACTAAGGCAGCGGTAGCAGAAGTCAGTGCGGAGTGTTGGGGGGGAAATTGCATACTCGGCGGTGTGACAGTTTTTTGTTAAGCCGCCAGAGGAGGTGAACATGGCCATTTGTCGAATTTGTGGGCAGAAGTTAAAGCATGGCCAGGGTGTCAATGTTGGCACCACAGCCCTGCGTCAACACATGCAGCGTCACCATAAAGTGGCCTGGTGTAAGCAATATGAAGGGGCACACTCAGAAGGGAAAAACAGATGGTAGGAAAATAAATGGACTTTTATTGGTCTAAAAACATACCCCTAAAATGAATTAAAACATACATATAGCACACATATTATCCATACACAATCAATGATACTCGATAATGACTATAATGGAAATGAGGTCAAATCGCAATGGGCAAACTGGTGAAACGTATAGCCACAATGTCCCTATTAATTTGTGTGACAGCGTACCAGCAATGTCCCAAAAATCCTATTGGCAATGTTCCAATAATCCTATTGTGGTTAGGCGTAGATACCACTAGTATAGCCGATACCAAGCTGAGCAGTATATATATTGCAGTGAAGTTGCAGTGTCCAATAGCGTACATCAAGCATAAGCGGTGCCAATTATCAATGGAGCTCGATATGGACTTCACAATGAGACTGGTAGTCTCGTTACTTACAGTCTCTTCATGTATCTTGTAGTGCTCATAAACGAGCCCGGTCTTACCCCTCTTCACTGCCTCTCCACAGCGTTGTTGTTGCCAGGCGGCTGTACACTCGCAGCGTCCCACGTGGTGTACCCGGCCGTGCGTGGCGTCCCACGTGACCTGGTTGTCCAGGGGACCGGATAGACGCTTGGCTGACGTCACTATTTGAGCGACTGCTCCTCCGGCTCTTAATTCCAAGCAGATCTTTTTGCTTAATTCCTTATTTTCTTTGGTTCCAGGCTTCCTTTTTCCTTAGTGTAATTCCATGCTCACTCTGTAATGCCAGACGCGTTTCAGGGTCTTACGCCCCTTCCTCAGTGGCCAACTGAGTGAGCGGATCCTCACTCCTTATAAATAGAATGTCATTACCCACAATCCCACATTGTTTAAGCATTTACTAATATCAGGAGTGGATTTCGATTATCATGCATGCCTCTATTTATAATAACAATAAAACAATAAATAACCCCTTACATTAGAACATATTAAAAACAAATATGGACACAACATTTAGTTGGCATGGCTCGGGAGCAGGCCCTGTTCCCCCAACTGTCCTCAACCTGCCTCTGTCATTTTCTGTTCCCTCAGCGCGAAAAGTATTATATGCCGTAGGCTCGGATCCACTTTTCAGCGAGGACGAGCTACTAGAGGACAGTCATCAGCTACTGCCCAGCCACTTCCTCCGGTAGGTGGGCAAGTAGTGATGATGAGAGTCGAGTGGAAGCTGGTGTTGTGAGTGGTCAGGCTCCTGGCACTGAGACCGTTGAGGGGGACATCAGTGACGTGCAGACAGTAATGGATGATGATGTAGCCGATCGCACTTGGGAGCTGGGTGAAGAAGGGGCTTCATCATCATCAGAAGAGGGTTGCAGCTTGCGCGTAAGGCAGCGGCTGAGCCAGCAGGGTGGTAGTGTGGCCGTCAGTCAGCACGGTGGCAGCAGTGGAAGGTCGGGAGCCAAACGTGCCCGGGGTAGACCACCCGCTTCGCAGAAGCCTACCGGCCCAGAATGTAATGGTGCAGGGGTTCACTAAGGCAGCGGTAGCAGAAGTCAGTGCGGAGTGTTGGGGGGAAAATTGCATACTCAGCGGTGTGACAGTTTTTTGTTAAGCCGCCAGAGGAGGTGAACATGGCCATTTGTCGAATTTGTGGGCAGAAGTTAAAGCGTGGCCAGGGTGCCAATGTTGGCACCACAGCCCTGCGTCAACACATGCAGCGTCACCATAAAGTGGCCTGGGCATCATCACCCAGTGGCACGCACCCGATTTCATGCAGTCAAGGCTCCACCACCTCAGCCGAAGGGAGCTGTCTGTCCTTCCCATCATCTGCTGGTCCGGATGCTCCTACTCCTCGTCAGTCATTCCGTCAGCAATCGATCACCGAAGCGATTGCCAAGAAACAACAGTATGCGTGCACTCATCCAACGGCGCAGAAGCTGAACGTGCTCCTGGCCAAGTTGCTGGTGCTGCAGTCCCTCCCTTTCCAAGTGGTGGACTCTGCACCTTTCAGAGAACTGATGGCTTGTGCCTAACCGAGGTGGAGAGTCCCAAGCCGTCTTTTTTTTGCCAAAAAGGCAGTACCAGCCCTGCACACATATGTAGAACAGAAGGTGGTCCTTGAGCCTGTCGTTGTCTGTATGAAAAGGACTCCATGGTCGCATTTATGGTGAAAGGTGCGCCAATGATAAATAGACCCATCAATGAAATAAGGTAGTGGCGGGAATTTCATTGGGGAGTGTCATATGCAATTAATAAGCGGTGCTCGGAGATGGTTTGAGGGGGCTAGGGAGGATTCCATATGAATCCAGGGTACGGAGGTATCTCCAACCCACCACTCCCGAATAAGATTAGTTTGAGTCGCTAAAAAATAATCAGCTAGGTTGGGTAACCCTAGGCCACCCCAATGTTTAGCTTGGGACAGTAATGTGGAAGACACTCAAGGCTTGCGTCCTGCCCATATGAAAGAATTGAGCATGCATTGTGCTTTAAGAAGGGGAAGGGACCTTTATCGGGACAGTGCAAAATATAAACAGAAGCTTAAACAATGTCATCATTTGGAAGGTCGCTATGCGGCCCACCCATGAGATGTCAAATTTGACATATGAGGAAATATCCTGTTTAATAACATCCAGGAGTGGGAGATAATTAAATTGGTACGGTTGAGAAATAGAGGAAGTAATGTTAAGGCCTAAATACTTGATATGGGTTAACTGCCAATCCAGTGGGAATTGTGATTTTTCAGCAGGAAATAATGAGGGCTGGATATTGAGGGGAAGGAGTTGCGATTTGTTTTTGTTTACTTTGTAATAGGAAAGGCGGCCAAATTCAGCAATGAGATTGAGGGTTCTAGCTAGTGAGGATTGGGGGAGGACAATGTCAAGAGGATATCATCTGCATATAATGAAATATGGTGTTGTCTATTACCTATTGTGATGCCAGATATATCAGGGTATTGTCTAATAGCTTGAGCCAGGGGCTCAATAGCCAGGACAAAAATTAAGGTGGATAGCGGACATCCCTGGCGCGATCCATTAGAGATGAGGAAGGCAGTTGATATCGCACCATTAAGGAACACTTTTGCTAAGGGAACCGAGTAAAGGGTCCTTTTGGCTGTTATCATAGTGTTCCCAAAACCTAGATGTTCTAAGACCGAGAAGGCAAAGGACCACTTCAGGTGGTCAAACACCTTCTCAGCCTCCAACATGATCATGAAGGCCGGGCTACCCTAATGCTTGATGAACTCAAGAATATGCAAAACCCGCCTGGTATTGTCCGTGAGTTGCCTACCCTTAATGAAGCCCACTTGATCAATCCCCACTATAGTCAATCCCCACTATAGTTGGGAGAATATTGGAAAGTCTGTTCGCAAGGGCCTTAGCATAGATCTTGATGTCCATTTTCAGTAGGGAGATAGGCCTGAAATTGAGAGGTTTATCTAGTGGTTTACCTGGTTTTGGCAATGTGACTATAGTGGCTGTCAACATCTCCTGTGGAAACGAGCCATCTCTAAATGCTTGAGAATACATCGAAATCACATGAGGAAGGAGGCATGAGAAAAAGGATTTATAAGTATTAGATAATCCTTCAGGACCAGGAGATTTGCGCATGGGCAGTGAGGAGACAATCTGAGAAATCTCTGAATGTGAAAAAGGGAGAGATAATGAGTGCTGGTGCTGTGAAGATAAGGTTGGGAGGTTTAGAGAGGAGAGGAAATAATGGATTTCTGAAGGGATACTGTAGCTTCATAAGTCTGTGTGGATTTATTTGTTATTCCATAAAGTGATTTGCGATGTCTTTGGGGTCATATATCTTACGCCTGTTATCTGGATGTAGTAGAAAGGGGATTCTAGACTTTGCCGCTCGAGTTTTAAGACGTCTGACTAGAAGTTTCCATGCCTTGTTATCCTAGGATTAATAACGGGCAGAGAGTAGCTGCTTTTCACATTGGGAAAGAAGGCAATCTCTGAGTTGCAGTCTCAAGGAATTAATTTGCGTTTTACGTTCCTCAGTAAAGGCAGTTTTATTCAGTGATTCTAAAGTAGTCAATTGGGAGATAATGGATTGCATTTTGTACTCCATTTCTTTCTTTATGCTATGCCTTAACTTAATAAAAGTGCCACTTATGAAGGCTTTGTGGGAATTACATAGGCTATACAGGCTAGAGACCGAATCAACATTGAATAAAAAGTATTCCGGCAATGCTGTTTCCAATTCAGTTCTATAAACCGGGTTCGATATGAGATAAGAGTTGCAACGGCAAAGGGTGTCCAACCATTTTATAGTTTCAATAGTGGAATGGGTAGCCAACTGTAAAAGGGACCTACTCAGAAGAAACAAATCAATGCAGAATAAGTATTATGCACTGGGGAGAAGAATGTAAAATCATGTTCTTGCACATGATGTGTTCTCCATATGTCATATAGCTCTTCCCTTGTTAGCAAAGGATTTAGAGCTGTATAGCTAGTTCTGGAGGATGCTATAGAATGAACTGTTGCATCTGGAACAATGTTAAAGTACAGCTATTTACGGGATGTATTAATAGGAAATATATGTAACTGTTCTGCGGTGAATTTACATTGTTATACAGCCATTTATGGGGTGTATTAATAGGAAATATACGTACATCCTATTAACCGTTCTGCGGTGAATTTACATTGCTATACAGCCATTTACGGGGTGTATTAATAGGTAATATACGTTCGTCTTATTAGCCGTTCTGCAGCGAAGTTATATTGATCTACAGCCTTTTTTTGGGTGTATTAGTGGGGGGAAAAAGTACGTCTTATTAGCTGTACTGCGGTGACTTTACATTGTTTACAGCTCTTTTTGGGGTGTATTAGTGGGGGAAAAAGTACATCTTATTAGCTGTTCTGCGTTGAAGTTACATTGTTCTACAGCTTGTTCTACACCTTGGGGTGTATTAATTTACTTTTAATTTAATTCTTTTATCTTACAGTATGTCAGACAGACAAGTGACAGGCCCTTCAAAGGGAACGAGCAGTGGCCAAAATGTTTCTGTCGCAGGCAGAAGTAGCAGCAGAAGAAAGGGGGGTGGCAGCAGGAGGCGCAGCGAGAGGCCTGAGCTCCCAGTGTCATCTAGTGGTTGTGTCTTGACTAGCAACCCAGCGGTGCTTAAATTGTTCACTTGGTCTTCGACTTTGTCACAAGTGACATCAGACACCCCCAGCCAAGAGTCGTGGATTCCTCTAACACAACACTTAGTTGGCATGGCCCGGGAGCAGGCCATGTGCCCCCAACTGTCCTCAACCTGCCTCTGTCATTTTCTGTTCTCTCAGCGCGAGAAGTATTATATGCCGTAGGCTAGGCTCCACTTTTCAGCGAGGACGAGCTACTAGAGGATAGTCAGCAGCTACTGCCCAGCCTCTTCCTCCGGTAGGCGGCAAATAGTGATGATGAGAGTCGGGTGGAAGCTGGTGTTGTGAGCGGTCAGGCTCCTGGCACTGAGACCGTTGAGGGGGACATCAGTGACGTGCAGACAGTAGTGGATGATGATGTAGCTGATCGCACTTGGGAGCTGGGTGAAGAAGGGGCTTCATCATCATCAGAAGAGGGTTGCAGCTTGCGCGTAAGGCAGCGGCTGAGCCAGCAGGGTGGTAGTGTGGCCGTCAGTCAGCACGGTGGCAGCAGTGGAAGGTCGGGAGCCAAACGTGCCCGGGGTAGACCACCTGCTTCGCAGAAGCCTACCGGCCCAGAAAGTAATGGTGCAGGGGTTCACTGAGGCAGTGGTAGCAGGAAGTCAGTGTGGAGTGTTGGGGGGAAAATTGCATACTCAGCGGTGTGACAGTTTTTTGTTAAGCCGCCAGAGGAGCTGAACATGGCCATTTGCCGAATTTGTGGGCAGAAGTTAAATCGTGGCCAGGGTGCAAATGTTGGCACCACTGCCCTGCGTCAACACATGCAGCGTCACCATAAAGTGGCCTGAGAGAACCGTGGCTCTGATGTGGTGGTCCAGCCTGCCGCAGCAACCGTTACTTCACCCAGTGGCACGCACCCGATTTCATGCAGTCAGGGCTCCACCACCTCAGCCGAAGGGAGCTGTCTGTCCTTCCCATCATCTGCTGGTCCTGATGCTCCTACTCCTCGTCAGTCATTCCGTCAGCAATCGATCACCGAAGCGATTGCCTAGAGACAACAGTATGTGTGCGCTCATCCAACGGCGCAGAAGCTGAAAGTGCTCCTGGCCAAGTTGCTGGTGCTGCAGTCCCTCCCTTTCCAAGTGGTGGACTCTGCACCTTTCAGAGAACTGATGGCTTGTGCGGAGCCGATGTGGAGAGTGCCAAGCCATCATTTCTTTGCCAAAAAGGCAGTACCAGCCCTGCACACATATGTAGAACCGAAGGTAGGCCAGTCCTTGAGCCTGTCATTGTCTGCCAAAGTGCACGGCAGCGCCGAAGTGTGGAGCTGTACCTATGATAAAGGACAATATACGGATTGTCCTTCATGGCCCACTGGGTAAATGTGGTTCCTGCCCAGCCACACCAGCAACTTGGCCAGGTGATGCCGCTTCCGCCTCCACGTTCTCATGCCGTTGGTCCTGTGACAATGTCCGCCTCTGCCTCCTCATCCTTGACCGTGTCCTCAGCCTCCACTGCAGGGACAATTCACAGTGTTCCTCCAGCATTCCACATGTACAGGGCACAGCGGTGTCACAATGTTCTGCACCTAGTTTGCCTGGGCGAACTGAGTCACACAGGGGAGGATCTGCTCCACGTCCTTCATCAAGAAATCGAATCCTGACTTTCTCCTCGACTACTCAAAATGGGAACCATGGTGACCGACAATGGGAAGAACATGGTGTAAGTGCTGCGTCAAGAAAGGTTGAGTCGGGGGCGGAGCTAGCCGCGGAAGGAAATGGCCGCCTGAGCTGAGAGCTCCTCACAGCAGCACTCCATTAGAAGCTATTTGACAGGTTCCCACCCTGCTTTATTATGGGGAAAACTAACAGGGACAAGCCTAAAGAAACGCTGATGACGCCCAAACACGCCAGAGGTCAATCTGACCTGGATAAGTTCCTAAAAAAGAAGTTATCTTCTCCGGCAGTCAGATCCAAGATGGCGCTGGATGCCGCCGCCGCCACTGCTACATGCACTGAGGATTCAGATGACGAAGGCTCCTGCGCTATGTCCGAGACACGCAGCGAACGTGGCTCGACACCCATCACCAGAGCTTTTCTTAAGGAGTCACTGGCTCTCGCTTTTGAGCCGGTCCTGAGAGAATTATCCGCCATAAAAACGGAGTTTAAACAGACAGGACACAGAGTGGCAGCTCTGGAAGACTCCCAGCTCGCCATAACCAAACACAGCCGTGCGATGCAATCGACAGTGGAAGAGATCCGCGAACATCTGAATACCACCTACCTGTACCTGGAAGATCAGGAGAACAGGAGTCGTAGAAAGAATATTCGCATCAGAGGTGTTCCTGAAAGTGTGCAAAGAGAGGACATCTTAGACACGGTCAGTCAACTCTTCTCCTCCTTACTGGGACAAGATAGGGCAGAGAAAATAGTTGTAGAGAGAGCCCACAGGGCCCTTAGACCCAAGCCACCACCAGAAGCACCGCTGCGAGACATTATATGTGGCTTACTGAGTTTTGTAGACACGGCCGCCATCTTAGCTGCCGCCAGGCATAAAGGTGATCTGACAGTTGAGAACGCCAAAATACAGCTATATCAGGATCTAGCAGCAAGCACCCTGGCGAAGCGCAGACAACTCAAGCCGCTCACCGATCTCCTTAGAGAGAGAAGACACCCTCTGCGCTGGCTCTTTCCTTTTGGTCTATGTGCCACCATAAATGGAAAACAAGTTACAGTCCGACACCCAGCAGACCTCACCAAAATGTGGGACGCTTTGCAGATTGATCCTTTAAATATCTCCTCCTGGTTGCCTATGACTGAGGACCTAAAGCTACCTACGCTTCCTGCGCTTGAAGAATGGAAGCTAGCTAAAAAATTCAAATCACCGCAAGCGAAGAAACGGCAAGCGGAGCTTCAGGACACTTGAAGGTTCTCGCCATCACTTAAGAATGTTTAACTTACCTCGGGAGATGTCCGGAGATCGAGATGTCACATACACTGTTCCCAGGAGCAGTTAAATAGACTCTCAAGCACCTATATTCTCCCTGTTTTAAGTTGTTATGTTATGGTCCATGACACTACCATTGCCTTCTCATATACTGCCTACCCCCTATGATATAGCGCTCCCTTAGGGGACAACCTCATTAGATCCTGTTTAAGGTTCACCTTAATCCTAGTGAGGAGGTAATGGTACGTTTTATGTCTCGGCTCTTCTTGGGACCTCAGTACACCACATTAATTTGTCCCTGAAGAACAGCACTTTACCTGTTTCAAGATTGTTTTCCTTTTCTTTTTCTTTTTCTTTCTTTTTTCCTTATATTCATACCCCATGGCTTAAGTATTGCGGGGGAGACCCGTATTTAGGACGGGTCCGTCCGCCCAGCTTTTATTGTGGTGGAACCCACTGCCTTAATAATAAGCCTGTGCTGTGAGAGGCCTAAACAGGCTTTGCGTATTTCATAGTTCTCTCACCCCCCCTCTCCTGCCTCTTTTACTAACTTTCTCCCTATTCTTCTCCGGCCAATCCCTCCTTGGCCACCTTCTCCTCTGAATACCCTCCCCAGTGAGGGCTGTTAATTACATGCTCTCTTTGAGTATTAATATGCTTAATCTTGATTTTATATATTTTGTATTGTTTATAGTTTCTCCAAGATGGGAATTGTTCTCAGAAATTTTTGATCCTCTGGGTTGCAACAGCTGGTATGGACGCATAATCTTTCACACCTCATGGATTCTTTGAAGGTAACTTCACTAAACGTAAATGGGCTTAACATTCCCCAGAAGAGAAGCCAGGTCTATCAGATGCTTAAGAGAGAGAGGGCAGACCTCCTGTTCCTGCAGGAGACACATTTCAGGCACAACCATATCCCAACCCTTTTCACTAAATCCTACCCAAAATGGATTCACAGCTCCCATTCTTCAGCCTCCAGAGGGGTGTCCATTGGCATTGGTCCAAATATTCCTTTTCAGATTCAGGCACAGCATGTTGACCCTGAGAGCAGATTTTTGTTCCTGAAGGGTACGCTCTTTGGTAATAAGCTGACCTTAGTCAACATATATGCCCCAAACACCAAACAAATTCCCTGGTTGCTTAAAGTATTAAAGCTACTTAAAGTCTTTAGGGAAGGAATATTGATTCTGGGAGGTGACTTGAACCTAGCCTTGGATCACCCCTTGGATTCCACCTCTGGAGCCCCCAAATACTCTGATGCACAACTCTGTAAATTACGGAGGTCTCTCTCTGAACATCACATTACAGATACTTGGAGATTGATTCACCCTAGCGTCCGAGACTTCACGTTCTTCTCAGCTGTTCATGGATCCTTTCAGCGCCTAGACTACCTCTTCCTCTCTAATCATGTCCTGGAGAGGATTAAATCCTCATCTATTGGGCAGATTACAGTATCTGACCACGCCCCTGTCTCTTTGGTCTTCCAGTTGAAGGGCCTC
This sequence comes from Bufo bufo, assembly GCF_905171765.1. Lineage (NCBI taxonomy): Eukaryota > Metazoa > Chordata > Amphibia > Anura > Bufonidae > Bufo > Bufo bufo. The sequence continues at coordinate 328,186,743 of NC_053390.1, forward strand.
CCTCCTAAAGCATGGTCTTGGAGACTTAACGAGACCCTCCTGGAAAATGACAGAGACAGACTTAAACTAGAGGGGAAACTTGAGACCTTCTTTGAGCTGAACTGCACCCCTCTTATGGATAAGGCCATGATATGGGAGGCACATAAGGCGTACATAAGGGGAGAGCTTATATCCCTGGGCACATGGGTGCGCAGACAAAGGACGCTTCAAGTAGACTCCGTCCTAAACCAAATCTCTGTTTTGGAGAATATCTCTAAGAGAGACGCCACAGATGCCCATTATAAGGAACTTACAAAACTGAGAACACAGCTGAAAGATTTACTAAACATCAAATCAGCCAAGGCCCTTAGGGCGGCCAAATACAAGATTTATATGCATGGTGACAGAGGCTCTAAATTGCTTTCCCAAATGATCAAGGGACAGAGAGAGAAAACCTTTATACAAGGAATCAAATCCGAAAAGGGACATCAGCTTTCCAACACACCAGTGATTGCTGAGGAATTCACAACATTTTACTCTTCCCTTTATAACCTAGAATCCAATAACCCAGAACTCACATTGGCCAATATTAAATCCTTCCTTGAAAAAACCAAAGTCCCGACCCTAGATTCAACAGAAAAAGAAATGTTGTTGACTCCGGTAACGGTTGAGGAAATATTAGAGGTCTTAGCTAGTACTCCATCAGGGAAGTCCCCAGGTCCAGATGGACTACCTGCGATATACTACAAAAAGTTCAAGAAAACTCTTGCCCCACAACTAGCAGATTTATGTAATTCCTTGTTAAAAGGCACCTCTCTCCCCCCACAATCACTAATCGCTCACATAACAGTGATCCCCAAAGAAGGGAAGGACCCCGCTAAATGCAGCAGCTATAGACCAATATCCCTACTTAACGTAGATGTCAAAATATGGGCCAAACTTTTAAGTTGTAGAATAGCAAAGCTACTCCCCAAACTTATTGGCGAGGAACAAGTGGGTTTTGTTAAGGGGCGGGAGGGCAAACATAATGTTAGCAGGGTCTTACACGCCATATACTACGCAAAAAAACATGAGATCCCATTGACCCTGTTGGGTACCGATGCTGAAAAAGCATTCGACAGGGTCAATTGGTCTTTTATTGAAAATGCCTTGAGTCATTTTGGTTTTCCCCCTCTGTTTGTTTCTGCCATTTTTTCGCTTTACTCGCATCCCTCAGCCAGAGTCCTTATTAATGGTACTTTATCTCCGCCCTTCAACATCTCCAATGGAACGAGGCAGGGCTGCCCTCTCTCTCCGGCTCTGTTCATCTTAACCCTTGAGATTCTCCTTTGCAAATTAAGATCTTCTGAAATTATCAGGGGACTCCAAGTGAAGGGGAAAACACATTCATTGGCAGCCTTTGCGGACGATTTGCTCCTTTTCATCACAAACCCAGCGGTTGCAATTCCAGAGGTGATAAAAATATTCACGGACTTTGGAGAAGTCTCGAATTTTAAGGTCAACTATGACAAATCCGAGATACTCAATATCTCAGCACCGGGAAAACACATGATAGAGATTAGAAAGCACACTTCTTTCCAATGGCCCAAAGAAGCTATTAAACATTTGGGAATTATGATTCCGGCAAACCCCTCACATTTATTTAGACTTAACTATACCCCTTTGTTTAACAAAATCAAAACCTTCTTGGCTTCCGTCAAGTTACCCTTTCTCTCATGGTTAGGAAGGAAAAATCTACTGGCTACTTACGTCCTCCCACAGATCCTTTATACCCTGAGATGTTTACCCATTTCACTGACAAACAAGTTCTTCTCTGACTTCCGATCCCTTTTCAGCAATTTCCTCTGGTCCAAAAAAAGGCCACGACTAGCATATCCCTTACTTATTAGGAAGGCAAGTGGAGGGGGCTTATCCTTACCAGATCTAAAAACTTATCTACATGCTATCCAGTTAGAGAGATGGATTGAATTGACCAAACCTCACAACGATTCAATGCATGTAGCTTTAGAGAAAGCTATATTGGGTGAGGACATTGCCCATAACTTCTGGGTAGCCTCCCCAACTAGAAAAAAAAAATACCCTCTTAGTGCCCTGACACATTGTATGCTCCAATATTGTAACAGCTCGGGGGCCCTATCAATGTCTACTAACAAACTATCCCCTATAGCCCCACTCTCCGTCCTTCCGTTCTATCTTAATAGAAATGGAAACGACTTTCATAGAGCCTGGTCTTTTCTTTCAGATCTAAAAATATCTGACCTGGTTAAAGCCAATAATCTCCAAGAGTTTCTCACCAAGATCCAAACCTACATTCCTAAGCTCTTCTATACTAGATTAGCTGAAATAGACCTAGAACTCAGTTGCAAAAAATATAAAAAGATATATGCGGAGACCCAAATAGATCCCACCTGGCTTGAAAATTATATACTACTTCCCTACCCCCCCATAAAAACCCTATCCAAGATATACTCCCAACTTATATTAGACTCTTCAGGTGATAAACCCACTTACTTAAAAGCTTGGGAACGAGAGCTGCAAATGACCCTTTCAGATGAAGACGTTAATGTGGTCTTGAGACACTCTCATGGATTTTCAAGGTGTATCCGCATACGGGAGAACTCCTTCAAAATCGTATCCAGATGGTACAGAACCCCAGATTTCCTATATAGAGCACATCTATCGCCCTCAGATAAGTGTTGGCGTTGTCAAGATGAATGTGGAACCATTTCACACATCTGGTGGTCCTGTAAAGCTATTTCCAACTTCTGGAAAGAAGTGGAACAAATTATTAACAAAGTCTGTAGTTCTTGTATTTCTTTAGCACCAGCACTTATACTCCTATGGTTACCACATGGAGGCTTTAAACCCTCCTCTAACAATTTAATCACACACATGATAGGAGCAGCTAAATTTGTTGTTCCCGTCAAATGGAAAAATACGGATCCTCCCACCATTAGAGAGTGGTTAGAAAAAGTACACCAGATATGCCTTATGGAAGAAATGGTTGGCTGGGAAAGGGGAAATAGGAAAAATTTTCTGAAAATATGGCAACCATGGATGGACTTCTAAAAGAACTATAGTTAGACTGAATACCCCCTTCCTTCACGAGTATACTCATGAACAGCCTCTAGCTGTGCCAATATTTAGACCCATAAGTATCTTTACAAAAGGGAACTCAATTCCTTATTCCTTACTTCTAAATATTACGTTTAGTGAACCTTTTCCCCCATAAATATGTGCTTCAACAAACACACTCTAGCGTGACTTCAAATAACTTGACCTACAACATACCTTACGAACTTGTTACAAGAATACTCCCAGGCCTTTTATTCTGAGCTGAGACAACCCATCAGTTAAGTTTTAGTTTTATGTGTTTTATTATGTTATGTTTGGATCGACTATACAGATACCTACTGTTAGCCAAATCAGATATTTGCTACATATTTGATCAAGATATGGTTTGGCATCCAGATACACATTGTGCCTTATAAGACTGTATTATACCTAGCAGTCAAACTATTCAACACATGCTTTATTGCATGACTATTGTGGCGAGCCTTTGGCACTTCATGTATCTCATGTACTACATTTCTCTGTGTAGATCTTTTCATGTCTGTTACCTATTGAAAAATCTTCAAGAATTTACAAAAAAAAGAAAGGTTGAGTCATGCGCCCTGCATGGCACACGTGTTTAATCTGGTTGTCAAGCGCTTCTGAAGTCTTCACCCCATCTGCAAAACATCCTGAAAATGGCCAGGAAACTTTGCATGCACTTTCCCAGGGACCAACATATGAGGAAGAGAGGCCGAGATCAGGGTGACCAAGCTCCCTGAGTCCAACAGTCCTGAGACCAGAGTTCCATTGATGGTTAGTGTACACATCTGGGGTCCCTCCCCCCCTGTGGGTACAGCGCTGCAAGCTGGCTGCGCAAAGAGGGAACTGCGCCGGCCTGCAGAACAGTCCATGGGCTCCGTGGTGAGGGGACACTGGGTTACCATGTGACCCGGGGCACGACATCTCCAGCAAATGATTTCCCGAGAGATTCCTCTGGGTATGGGTTCGGGCATCCCCCTGGCCTTGACACGACCCTCTCGAGTAGGCTTGGCCCCTAGTCTCTGACTATCGGAGTCCTTCCGGGCCCCCCAATATGTTGATTTCAGGTTCCCTGGACCGCCCAGGGACTTCTCCATGGCATGGAATCTCTCCACTAGTCCCACCAGGTCATCTGCTGTCTGGGGGTCACCCTGTGTAACCCAGCACTGAATGGGGTGAGGAAGGGAGTGCATGTACCGGTCCATGACTACACGCTCCACCATTTCAGCAGGGGAGCAAACCTCTGGCTGCAACCACTTTTGAACCAGATGTAGTAAGTCAAATAGCTGGGACCTCGGAGGTTTGTCCAGGCTATAGGTCCAGTACTGTACCCTTTGGGCTCTCACAGCCAAAGTAACACCCAGCCGTGCCAGGATCTCGGCTTTTAATTTGGGGTACTCTTTAGCGTCCTGCAGGGCAAGATCATTATAGGCCTTTTGGGGCTCCCCAGTTAAATACGGGGCCAGGACTTCAGCCCACTGATCCGGTGGTAGTTCTTTCCGGTCAGCCACCCGCTCGAACACCGTGAGGAAAGCCTCGACGTCATCCTCCAGGGTCATTTTTTGTAAAGCTTCCCTCACAGTCCTCCTGACACGATTGACGCCCCTCTGGGCACCTTACTGGCTCATTTGCATACCAAATAAACTGGATTTTCAGAGAATAAAAACATCTATTGCTGGAACAAAGGCACATCTTGAAATAAGGTACTAAGTGCTATTATGCCATGACTTTACTTCAATAGCGATTATCCTAGTGACAGTTTTCCTTTAAAACTCATCTACAGGAGTGAAGATAAATGGCTGGGTTGTTATGGAAACCTGAAGTAAAACTGTATGTGGAGGCTGAAGGACCTGAGAGCTTCTATTGGCTGATAAGGGTCATGTGACCAAGCTTCTATTGGCTAATTAATTTTTTGGGAATATCTCCAGAGCGGTACGTCCTAGAGAGTTGAGACCACTCTAAAACCTTCCCGGACACCTGATGTACCTGTGTGCCAAATTTCGTGATTGTAAATGCGACGGTGCGGATTCTTTTAGCGGACATACACATACACACACACACACACACACACACACACATACATACACTCAGCTTTATATATTAGATATACACTCACCTAAAGAATTATTAGGAACACCATACTAGTACGGTGTTGGACCCCCTTTTGCCTTCAGAACTGCCCTAATTCTACGTGGCATTGATTCAACAAGGTGCTGATAGCATTCTTTAGAAATGTTGGCCCATATTGATAGGATAGCATCTTGCAGTTGATGGAGATTTGAGGGATGCACATCCAGGGCACGAAGCTCCCGTTCCACCACATCCCAAAGAGGCTCTATTGGGTTGAGATCTGGTGACTGTGGGGGCCATTTTAGTACAGTGAACTCATTGTCATGTTCAAGAAACCCATTTGAAATGATTTGAGCTTTGTGACATGGTGCATTATCCTGCTGGAAGTAGCCATCAGAGGATGGATACATGTTCTCATTCTGTTTACGCCAAATTCAGACTCTACCATTTGAATGTCTCAACAGAAATCGAGACTCATCAGACCAGGCAACATTTTTCCAGTCTTCAACAGTCCAATTTTGGTGAGCTCGTGTAAATTGTAGCCTCTTTTTCCTATTTGTAGTGGAGATGAGTGGTACCCGGTGGGGTCTTCTGCTGTTGTAGCCCATCCGCCTCAAGGTTGTGCGTGTTGTGGCTTCACAAATGCTTTGCTGCATACCTCGGTTGTAACGAGTGGTTATTTCAGTCAACGTTGCTCTTCTATCAGCTTGAATCAGTCGGCCCATTCTCCTCTGACCTCTAGCATCCACAAGGCATTTTTTCCCACAGGACTGCCGCATACTGGATGTTTTTCCCTTTTCACACCATTCTTTGTAAACCCTAGAAATGGTTGTGCGTGAAAATCCCAGTAACTGAGCAGATTGTGAAATACTGAGACCGACCCGTCTGGCACCAACAACCATGCCACGCCCAAAATTGCTTAAATCACCTTTCTTTCCCATTCTGACATTCAGTTTGGAGTTCAGGAGATTGTCTTGACCAGGACCACACCCCTAAATGCATTGAAGCAACTGCCATGTGATTGGTTGACTAGATAATTGCATTAATGAGAAATAGAACAGGTGTTCCTAATAATTCTTTAGGTGAGTGTATATACAGTATATATACAGGTGAAACTCCAAAAATTAGAATATCGTGCAAAGTTCATTTATTTCAGTATTGCAACTAAGGCTACTTTCACACTTTCGGCAGAGTGATCCGGCAAGCAGTTCCGTCGCCAGAACTGCCTGCCGGATCCAGCAAAATGTATGCCAACTGATGGCATTTGTAAGACTGATCAGGATCCTGATCAGTCTTAAAAATGCCTGATCAGTCAGAAAAATGCATTGAAATGCCGGATCCGTCTTTCCGGTGTCATTCGGAAAAACAGATGCAGCATTTATTTTTCTCACCTTTTTTTCGGTCTGCGCATGCGCAGACCAGAATGACGGTTCCTGCGTTCCGGAATTCCGGCAAGTCTTCCGTTTTTTTGGCCGGAGATAAAACCGTAGCATGCTGCGGTTTTATCTTTTGCCTGATCAGTCAAAAAGACTGAACTGAAGACATCCTGATGCATCCTGAACGGAATGCTCTCCATTCAGAATGCATGGGGATTAAGGGTACTTTCACACTAGCGTTTTTCTTTTCCGGCATAGAGTTCCGTCACAGGGGCTCTATACCGGAAAAGGCATATCAGCAGTGGCGTAACTACCGGGGAAGCAGCTGCTTCGGGGCCCGGCGCCCCGGCAGCGTGTGTGACAGTTTATTTTCAAGTTAGTTAAATATGATCGATTCTTGTTGTTCAGGGCCCCTTCACAGCAGCAGCGGCGGGTCGGACCAGGCCCCCCCGCTAATGTGATCTTAATCTTACTGTCTCCTGAAGTCTCCTGATGTGTCTGGGATTCGAACCCACAACCTTCATGTGTCAGAGGCAAAGCATTTACCCACACAGCCATAAGGGCTGCATTGCCACTGATTGAAAAAAATATGAGACTTCTACTGTTGTAGCTGGCTAAGTGTACATCTATACACATGACAGCTGCGCCAACACACCCAGCACTGCTATATCTCTATATATGATAACTGCCCCAGCACACCCAGCTCTGCTACATCTAATACACATGACAGCTGCACCAGCACACTCAGCTCTACTATATCTCTATATATGACAGCTGCCCCAGCAAACCCAGCTCTGCTACATCTATACACATGACAGCTGCCCAAACACACCCAGCTCTGCTACATCTATACACATGACAGCTGCCCCCAGCACACTCAGCTTTGCTATATCTCTATATATCTATCTACTGTATAGCAATACTTAGAGATATATAGATGTAGCAGAGCTGGGTGTGCTGGGGCAGCTGTCATAATAAGAGATATAGTAGACCTGAGTGTGCTGGTGCAGCTGTCATGTGTATTAGATGTAGTAGAGCTGGGTGTGCTGGGGCAGCTATCATATATAGAGATATAGCAGAGCTGAGTGTGCTGGGACAGCTGTCATATAGAGATATAGCAGTGCTGGGTGTGTTGGGGAAGCTGTCATGTGTATGGATGTACACTTAGCCAGCTATAACAGTAGAAGTCTCATATTTTTTCAGTCATTGGCAAGGCAGCTTTTATGGCTGTGTGGTTAAGTGCTTTGCCTCTGATATAGAAGGTCGTGGGTTCGAATCCCAGCAGAAACTTTTCTGAAATACAAGCACTGACTCCATATATGGACATACAGGGCGGGACACAGGAAGAGGCTGCATCGCATCGCTAACATGGAGGTAAGTAGAAGTGTTTATTTTTTTTTTTAATACCCGACTGTTACTGCCATGGGGGGAGCGGGAGGCACTTGATACTGGCACATGGGGGAGGGGGGTTGGCACCTGATATTGGCACATGGGGGGGAGGGGGGTTGGCACCTGATACTGGCACATGGGGGGAGGGGGGCTGGCACCTGATACTGGCAGATGGGGGGGGAGAGAGGCACCTGATACTGGCACATGGCGGGGAGGGGTTGGCACCTGATACTGGCACATGGGGGGGGAAGAGGCACTTGATACTGACACTTTTTTTGGGGGGGGCAGATGGCACTATGATACTGGGACATGGGGGGGAGAGAGGCACTTGATACTGGCATGTGGGAGGGGGGGAGAGAGGCACTTGATACTGGCACGTGGGAGGGGGGTTTGGCACTTGATACTGACACGTGGGAGGGGGTGTTTGGCACTATGATACTGGCACATGGGGGGGAGAGGCACTTGATACTGGCACTTTTTTGGGGGGGAGATGGCACTATGATACTGGGACATGGGGGGGAAGAGAGAGGCACTTGATACTGGCACGTGGGGGGAGGAGAGAGGCACTTGATACTGGCACGTGGGGGGGGGTTGGCACTTGATACTGGCACATGGGTGGGTTTGGCACTATGATACTGGCACATGGGGGGGGAGAGGCACTTGATACTGCCACTTTTTTTTGGGGAGAGATGGCACTATGATACTCGGACATGGGGGGAAGAGAGAGGCACTTGATACTGGCACATGGGGGGGTTTGGCACTATGATACTGGCACATGGGGGGTGGGAAGGAGAGAGGCACTTGATACTGGCACATTGGGGGAAGATGGCACTATGATACTGGGACATGTGGGGGGGAGAGGAGAGAGGCACTTGATACTGGCACATGATGGGGGGGCATCTATGGGGACATTATTGGGGGGCATTATGGGGGACACTAGGCCGGCAGCCTATCAGAGGCCGGACACTGAGGGGCATCTACTGGGGCACTATATATGGGGCATTTTATACTGGTACATTATGGGGGGCACTAGCAGGGAGGGGGGAGGAGCACTATAGGGGAATTTACTGGGGGCACTATATAGGGGTATTTTATACTGGGACATTATGGGGGCACTATGGGGACATTAGCTCAACTGGGGGCATTACAAGGGGGTATTTTTGCACTGTCACATTATAAGGAGAATTATTTCTACTGGGGGGGGCATTATGGGGGGCTTTATTACTCCCCCATGGTATGACCCCCTAGTAGCAGCACCAGCCTCTCCCTGCTCTGCTATCCCTCTGCCCCTTCTCCAAATCCTTATAATGAAATCTTTCTCATTAGGATAAAACACAACATCAGCTCCACCGAGCCCCCGGCCAAAGTGTTGAAGTGGTGTCCGAGATCCCCAAGGGCCAAGCCAAGTAATTGTAAGTTTTCATATGAAATATGTTTATGTTATACACATATAGCCTACACTGTGCCCCACAATATACAGTATACCTCTACACTGTGCCAAAGGAGTGGGGTTTACACAGGAGGAGGGAGGTGCGAAGCACGCTGGGGGGGCCCTTACAAATATTTGATGTGGGGCCCAGTCACTTCTAGTTACGCCCCTGCATATCAGGCATATCACCATGCATTCTGAATGCGCAGATCGGTAAAAATGTGAAAAAAGATACAAGACGGATCCGTCTGTCCACATGACAAGCGGAGAGACGGATCCGTTCTCGCAATGCATTTGTGAGACGGATCCGCATCTCACAAATGCTTTCAGTCACATCCAGATTGGCGGATCCGGCAGGCATTTCCGACGACTGAACTGCTTCCCGGATCACACTGCCGCAAGTGTGAAAGTAGCCTAAACTGATCAGTTCTTTTCCGGTATAGAGCCCCTAGGACGGAATTCGATGCCGGAAAAGAAAAACGCAAGTGTAAAAGTACCCTTAAAAGGTGAAACTAACATATGAGATAGACTCATTACATGCAAAGCGAGATATTTCAAGCCATTATTTATTATAATTTGGATGATTATAGCTTACAGCTTATGAAACCCCAAAGTCCCAATCTCAGGTACCCTTTGCTCAGGTGATATGGATTAATTAGCTGACTAGAGTGTGACACTTTGAGCCTAGAATATTGAACCTTTTCACAAAATACTAATTTTGAGCTGCATTAATGCAATTCCTTTTCATTTACATTACTGAAATAAATGGACTTTAGCACAATATTCAAATTTTTTGACTTACACCTGTGTGTGTATATATATATACACTCACCTAAAGAATTATTAGGAACACCTGTTCTATTTCTCATTAATGCAATTATCTAGTCAACCAATCACATGGCAGTTGCTTCAATGCATTTAGGGGTGTGGTCCTGGTCAAGACAATCTCCTGAACTCCAAACTGAATGTCAGAATGGGAAAGAAAGGTGATTTAAGCAATTTTGAGCGTGGCATGGTTGTTGGTGCCAGACGGGCCGGTCTGAGTATTTCACAATCTGCTCAGTTACTGAGATTTTCACGCACAACCATTTCTAGATCTAGACATACATTCACACTATAGCTAATTTTATCACCCAAAGCTGGAAGAGAGACCAGGGAAGATATTCAGGGAGCGCTTGATGGAATTGAGCACCCCCGCTCTGTGGACGCGACATAGGTGGAGCCTGCCGGGATGCAGCAAATGTTTGGTGTCGTGAACATTGCCGCCCAGCCCTGGGTTCATGCTGCTGCCACAGTTGATACAGTATCTAACAACAACATGTATGGATACATCACACTGCCAAAATACAGTATTAGCAGATAATAGTGATGCCAGTGCTGCGCACAAAGTGAGAAGTGCCTGTGGTTATTTACTCCGGACCGGACTACGCGTCTCTATGTGTTAAATGATAAGCCGGGTCATGGGGCATTTCAGTTTAATATAAAATATAAAATGCAAGGAATATTTTAACCTTTGTTCGAAAGATTCCGCCATTGATTATTTCTTGTACTTCCGACTTGTTTTTTTCCCCACTGCAGCTCAAATTCCTCAGGCACGTGGCCATATGATACTGTGACTCTGTATTGTAGGGCTTTGAGATATGGAGCCTGTAGGGGCCCATACTGTAGATGTGTCTATGATTTGATAATGAGGAAAGTTGTGAAACACATTACGTGCGGGAGCATGATTTCCCAATGCGGACACTGTGGATGACTATGATACTATGATACAATATAATAATACAGTGTCTGCACACAGCAATACAGTTTTTTCCATATATTTAAAAAATAATTATATTTTAAATTATTTTCGCAGGGTGGTTTAAATTACACGTTATCTATATTGTTATCTTTATTGTATAGGTTGCAGCAAACACAGCGTGATATCTTGCGAGGCTGTATTTTAGCACTTTAAAAAAACAACTACTTTGTTTTGTAAATAAACTTTATTAACCTATAAATTTTGTTTTATACTGTCACCAGCCGACATTGTTTTTATGATGCACTGGTATACCTTGTATACCACTGCATTATAGCCTATCACTGTACTAGTGACATACCATCTGTTAGGCTGTGTCTGTTGCACATACAGCCACAGCAGTCCTGGGTGCCTTCACTAGGCCCCTTGTTAAATGACCATGGCCAATGGCTACAGAGCTGCGGCATCCAGAAGATAAGCGGCTGGCATTAGTGTTAACCCTGATACTGGGCGTTACAGCAGAAGCTCGGCTTCAGTCAGTGCCAGGAAAAATACAAGGCAAAAGAGAGCAATTGGAATGATGCGGCTGTAGATTGTGTGCCTGTGCCGTACAGGTCAGCGGTGTGTCAGTGCACCGGGGGAGTCAGACAACCCCTAGCAGTGCACTGAGTATAGTGGGAGTGCACGCTGCACTGCTTAATCGGAAAATATGTGCAATAGTAATTTTTTCAGAAGTTACAAAAAGCAAGTTCATAAATATTACATGCAACGCCGGAGTTTCATCTGTGCGCCGTGCACTTAGCAGCAGTAAAATCTTTGTTTGTTGGGAATATTTTGGCTTTTGGGAAGCTGGCAACTTTTTTTTTGTGGTGGAAAAAATAGTTCTGTTCTGATTCTGTTCGGTGTTCCTTCATGTAGAATAACACCAGACCTTGCTTCTGCTATACGCTGCCCAGACATCTCTTCCATCAATCCGGTTGTATGAGCAGCCTCCGCTCCTGGACACTTTTATAAATAGGCAGCTCAGGAATCCTTTAACAATGTAAAAAAAATATATCAGGACTATAGAATTAGACGAGAAAGCAATAAACCTTCAAATATGGGATACGGCAGGACAGGAGAGGTTCCGAACTATCACATCCAGTTAATACAGAGGAGCGCACATTACTACACACACATCACATCCAGTTACTACAGATACTGAGACTACTGATTCATTACAATACGTACTTTAGCTTAACACTGCCATCTACTGGCCTTGTTGTGTATTGCTGTAGTGAAGGAGGAGAAGTCGTGATTCGTTAGCAATGCTATTTGCTAGCACTGCTACATCTGTAGTCATATGTACAGGCAAATGTCTTTTTAGAAATCTGCCTCCCTTATAAGTGCACGGCTTCACTTCTCATCTGTATGCGCCACAAAGATAAGAATGTGGTGGATTTCTAAGACAGTAACAGGATTACCCATCTAAAAATATTTTTTCTCCAACTTCCTGTGAAAATTTTATTAACAATTTGAATAAAGCCATATATACTCATTATTTCATCCTATAATAATTTTTCACTCAGTATGCTTACTACACCACTAGATGCATGCTTTAAGGGATCTAGTTTTTTAAATGGGGTCATTTATAAGGGTTTTCTATCATTTTGCAGCTCAACGCCATTACATGTGTGCAATGGGGCCTGAACCATTTTAAATTGACACTTTTGTGTAAAAAATATATATATATATTTTTTTTTGCCTGCTTAGCATTAACTTTTGCAAAAAACTGGGGGGTCTAAAAGATCACTTAACCCCTAGATGAATACTGTAGGGGGGTCTAGTTTTCATAATGGGGTAATTTATGGGGGTTTCTATAATTTTAGCAGCTCAAAGCCATTACATGTGTACAATGGGGCCTGAACCATTTTCAGTTTATTATCTGAAAGGCCCCAGGTGCTCCTTTATGTTTTTGGCCCTGCCATGTGTCAAGACATAAGATTAGGGCCACAATGGGGATATTTCTGAAGACAGGAGAAATGGGGTGATACATTTTGGGGTGTACTTTTTCATTTTCATGCGCTCTGTAGAAAAAAATCTGTCTTTAAATTGACACTTTTGTGTAAAAAATTATATATTTTTTTGCCTGCTTAGCATTAATTTCTACAAAAACTAGGGGGTCTAAAAGCTCACTACACCCCTAGATGAATATCGTAGGGGTCTAGTTTTCAAAATGGGGTCATTTATGGGGGTTTTCTATTGTTTTGGCAGCTCAACGCCATTTCAAGTGTGCAATGGGGCCTAAAACATGTTCAAGCAAATTTTGTGTTCTGAAAGCCACTGGGTGCTCCTTTATGTTTGGGCCCTGCCGTGTGTCAAGACATAATATTAGGGCCACCATGGGGGTATTTCTGAAGACAGGAGAAATGGGGTGATACATTTTGGGGTTTACTTCTTCATTTTCATGTGCTTTGTAGAAAAAAAAATGTCTTTAAATTGACACTTTTGTGTAAAAAATGAAAATTGTATTTCTTTTCACCTTCTTAGCATTAATTTCTTTAAAAGACTAGTGGGGTCAAAAAACTCATTAGACCCATAGATGAATATGTTAAGGGGTCTAGTATTCAAAATAGGGTCACTTTTGGGGGGGTTATATTATTCTGACACTTATAAGCCTCTGCAAACTTGGCTTGTTGCAGGAAAAAATATGTAAGTCTCCTAAATTAAATAAAATTTAAAAAAGTGCAGCCAAAATAAAGTAAAGATGTGGAAATATATTTCTGATAAAAAATATTGTATAGTATTTCTACAGTGGATATAAAAAGTCTACAAACCCCTGTTAAAATGTTAGTTTTCTGTGCTGTAAAAAAATGAGATAAAGATAAATCATTTCAGAACTTTTTCCACCTTTAATGTGACCTATAAACTGTACAACTCAATTGAAAAACAAACTGAAATCTTTTAGGTGGAGGGAAGAAAACAACAACAAAAAATAATGTGGTTGCATAAGTGTGCAAACCCTCTTATAACTGGGGATGTAGCTGTGTTCAGAATTAAGCAATCACATTCAAAATCATGTTAAATAGGAGTCAGCATACACCTGCCATCATTGACTAAATTTTCTTAGTCACATCCCAAAAGCCATGGTCCACAGAGAGCTTCCAAAGCATCAGAGGGATCTCATTGTTAAAAGGTATCAGTCAGGAGAAGGGTACAAAAGAATTTCCAAGGCATTAGATATACCATGGAACACAGTGAAGACATCATCATCAAGTGGAGAAAATATGGCACAACAGTGATATTACAAAGAACTGGACGTCCCTCCAAAATTGATGAAAAGACGAGAAGAAAACTGGTCTGGGAGGCAAGCAAGAGGCCTACAGCAACATTAAAAGAGCTGCAGGAATATCTGGCAAGTACTGGCTGTGTGGTACATGTGACAACAATCTCCCGTATTCTTCATATGTCTGGGCTATGGGGTAGAGTGGCAAGACGAAAGCCTTTTCTTACAAAGAAAAACATCCAAGCCAGGCTACATTTTGCAAAAACACATCTGAAATCTCCCAAAAGCATGTGGGAAAAGGTGTTATGGTCTGATGAAACCAAGGTTGAACTTTTTGGCCATAATTCCAAAAGATATGTTTGGCCCAAAAACAACACTGCATATCACCAAAAGAACACCATACCCACAGTGAAGCATGGTGGTGGCAGCATCATGCTTTGGGGCTGTTTTTCTTCAGCTGGAACTGGGGCCTTAGTTAAGCTAGAGGGAATTATGAACAGTTCCAAATACCAGTCAATATTGACACAAAACCTTCAGGCTTCTGCTAAAAAGCTGAACATGAAGAGGAACTTCATCTTTCATCATGACAACGACCCAAAGCATACATCCAAATCAACAAAGGAATGGCTTCACCAGAAGAAGATTAAAGTTTTGGAATGGCCCAGCCAAAGCCCAGACCTGAATCAGATTGAAAATCTGTGGGGTGATCTGAAGAGGGCTGTGCACAGGAGATGCCCTCGCAATCTGACAGATTTGAAGTGTTTTTGCAAAGAAGAGTGGGCAAATCTTTCCAAGTCAAAATGTGCCATGCTGATAGACTCATACCCAAAAAGACTGAGTGCTGTAATAAAATCAAAAGGTGCTTCAACAAAGTATAAGTTTAAAGGTGTGCACACTTATGCAACCATATTATTTTATTTTTATATTTTTTCTTCCCTCTACCTAAAAGATTTCAGTTTGTTTTTCAATTGAGTTGTACAGTTTATAGGTCACATTAAAGGTGGAAAAAGTTCTGAAATGATTTATCTTTGTCTAATTTTTTTACATCACAGAAACCTGACATTTTAACAGGGGTGTGTAGACTTTTTATATCCACTGTATATGTATGTGAAATATTGCAGTTGAAAATAGTAAAATCTGCAAATATTTTACACATTTTCATAGATTTTTAATTTTTTTTTAATAAAGATAAGCATATTTTATCAGTAAAATTTTACCACCTAAGAAAAGTACAATATGTGACGAGAAAACAATGTCAGAATTACTTTGATGGGCAAAACCTTTACGAAGTTATTCTCTGCTAAAGTGACACATGTCAGATTTCCAAAATCTGGCTTGGTCATTAAGGCCCAAACAGGCTTGGTCACTAAGGAGTTAATATCAGTAAAGGTCTAACTTGTGACTCCCTCACTATTCAGCTGAGTGAATGTGCTGAGTCCCTTTAAATAAGCACTCTATTTTTTATTTTATTTTTTACATATATTACTTTTTTTTTTTCTTTCATCTATTACTTACATATATGTTTTTTTACATATACACTGGTCCCTCAAGTTACAATATTAATTGGTTCCAGGGCGACCATTGTATGTTAAAACCATTGTCAGTTGAGTAATTGGATCCAAAGCCCCAAAATGTCATCCAAAATAAGACAAAGTGAAGATTTAAGAAAAATAGGCAGATAACTAAGACAGATAAAGCAAGTCCTTACATATAACAGTCAGAAATAGCTGCTATCTAGTCACTAATACAGCTATCGTATTTTACCAGAGAAGTGGCCTTGATTGGTTGGGTCTGACTCTGACACATTGTATGTTGATTTTAGTTTCAACTTACGATGCGTCAAAAAAAAAACATTGTATGTTGAAAATATTGCATCCTGAGGCCATTGTATCTTGAGGGATCACTGTATTACTAACTCC
Organism: Bufo bufo; assembly: GCF_905171765.1. Taxonomy (NCBI): domain Eukaryota; kingdom Metazoa; phylum Chordata; class Amphibia; order Anura; family Bufonidae; genus Bufo; species Bufo bufo. Next base: position 328,203,001 of record NC_053390.1, read on the forward strand.
CTACCCCACCTAACTGACTCCCCCACCATTCAGCTGAGTGAATGTGCTGAGTCCCTTTAAATAAGCACTCCATTATTTTATTTTATTTTTACATATATTAGCAACTCACTACCAGTATTCTACCAGTGTAATTTGTTAACCCTAAGGCTGGGTTCAGACCTGAGCGTCTTTGATATGCGTGTTTAACGCGCGTGTTTGACGCGCGTTTTTGACGAGCGTTTTTTGCAATAGTAAACGCGCGTTTGACGCGCGTTTGTGTGATTGACTGCAATGTCCTATGGCCACAAACGCGCGTCAAAACGCCCCAAAGAAGCTCAAGTACTTGTTTGAGCGTAGGGCGTTTTACAGCGCGTTTTTCAGCGCTGTAAAACGCTCAAGTGAGAACCAGGGCCATAGGGAAGCATTGGTTTTCATGTGTTGAGCGTTTTACAGCGCGTTTGAACGCGCTGTAAAACGCTCAAGTGTGAACCCAGCCTTACTCAGTTGCATCCATACATTTTGAATCTTTCCATTATGGGAACCTGGTCCTGTGATCTCGAATCTGACACTTTGCTCTAATGTGTAAACTCTGTCTCTCCCCTGTGGCTTACTTCCTGTGAACTACTGTACTACAGGATAACATCATCACCAATCAAATCACTCCGCTCCCCAATCTCCATCTGTATATCCCTGTATTCCTTAGAAAATATAACAGAAATATAGTAGGTGAGGCTGCACACTGCATGTAAGAGCTGACAGCGCAGTCAGGCTCAAGCGAGGCAATTACAGTTCAAAATGGATTTTCACCTAATAATGGTGAAAGTCAATTATGTTTTTTAAAACAAAATTAGTGGATGGATCTGTCCAACGGGCCACAAGTGCAGGATCTGCTCCCCTGGGTATAGATGCACAACTGCATATGGGGTTGAGAACTTCCTGTATTTTGACACCACGCCATTTTTTTGTAGTTTGTATATAGATATGTTTGGAGGTATATAAACTTCATATTTAAATGTGCCTGATTTTAATCCACTTGTGAGGCCTGGGCCTTATCAGTCAGTCTTGGGTGGGAGTCACAGCCTCCTCCCTCCTCCCATTGCAAGCATGGCTGCATGCTGGAGGTAACTGGGAGTTTGCTGTGATTTGGACCTTATGCTCCTGTAATTCGCCCACTGGCTCCTGGTATTGCCCATACGACACAGGTAGGTTAGCGTTGGGTCCCGAGCTACTTGAGATACCTTGGCGCAGTGCTCGGGCTCAGATATGTCCTTCATATAAGGATATATTGGCTAAATTCTCAATTTTAACACCAGTTTGAGGGTTTAGTCAGACTTGTTTGTTTGCATCCACAGTAGTGCACCTTAATTATCAATGTTTATTTCATATAGCTGTTAACATCCACACATGTTTCTATCTTGTGTAGGATGTCTTTTTGTGGTACTTGTGGTCCGCTGCGGGCATCCCCCACTGTATGGGATCGCCATTAGCAACGGGCCACAAGTGCAGGATCTGCTCCCCTGGGTATAGATGCACAACTGCATATGGGGTTGAGAACTTCCTGCCTTTTGACATTGACACGCCATTTTTTGTAGTTTGCACATAGTAAATATTTCACTGAGCAGTAAATATAACATAATAGACACATAGGGAGAGATTTACTGCATTAAACTGGTGTAAAGTAGAACTGGGTTAGTTGCCCATAGCAACCAATCAGATTCCTCCTTTTATTTTCTATGGGAGCTATGAAAAATGAAAGGTAGAATCTGATTGGTTGCTATGGGCGACTAAGCCAATTCTACTTTACACTAGATGGATAAATCTCCCCCATAGTACACAAAGCTTGAAAGGTAAACACTGAATAAGTAACAGGTGATAATGGAAATCTATAACTGACTTTTTACATATTTATACCATGATGCTACCTGGTCCTCACCAGTAGTCAACATGCATGCCAGAAGAGGAAGACCAGTGCTTGCCTCAGTTCCTAGGTATTAGCTACTGTGCTCCCTGTGCCATCCACAAAATTCACACAACCCTTACCTTCTCTCTATAGTCCTACCTCTTCTGCCACAAAAAATAAGTTAACTTGTCACTTCCTGTTCTTGTCTCATGTTTTCATGGACACAGGGATCTGTGATAGATTACTTCTGCGGGGACATTGTCACATCATTTGAGAAGCTCTACTTTATTTGATAAGTATCTTAGTTGTAAGCCCTGTACCAGGGTGGGCTCCCCAGGATACAGCAAAGTCACGAATGAGAAAATCAACTCCAACACAACTTTTTGCCAAAACTGTACTTTACTTAAACGTGGTAAAGGAGTTTATTTTAGATGATGGAAAAGTTATATTTCTCCTATTTTAAAGGGAATCCATAATCACAAAATTACATCATGTAACCCAGGGGTGGCATTTGGTTAAAACAACAGCTAGTTCATAGAACTGTGGAGAATCCGGGTTGCCAGGGGCAGATTGGCCATAGACCTTATAAGCCCTCCTCTCTGCTGCTGGCTGGGTACATAATGAGTTGGGTACATAATGAGCTTATGAGAATAAGGTACTGATGTGTAACGCCCCAGAGTGGCATTACCACTCCTACGCCTTGCTTCTATCTGTGTATGCTAATATCACGTCATCTATGCATTTATTTTCAGGTCCTGTATAATGTGCATATCTATTTCTATGCAACTGTTTATGTTCAGGTGTAATGTGTCAGGTTCACCAGCAGGTGGCAGAAAACATGGCAGAGCTACAGGTACATAAAATGGAGCTATCCATTCCATTCTAACCTCCTCTGTGGAGGAGTTGGCGAGTCCCACTTCCTGCAGGAAGGATGGGAACCAATTTCTAGGAGCAGTCTAGCTTACCCCCTGCTAGGGGAAGGATGTAAGGGATGGGCACGTCGCCTTTGGAAGTGCCTCAGCTAAGCAAAGCAAGCCAGCTAGAGCAACTTTAGCTCTGCTGGGCATGGAGGCCACAGCTTAAAGCTACAGAAGCCAGGAGGAGTTTTCCCTGCACAAATCTAGAGACAGACCAGACTACAGAGTGAAGTACAGCATAAAGAAGAAGCTGAGTTCTATAGCCAGCCTGTCAGTACAGCAGAGCCAGAGACAAACATATGTAGCAGAGAGGAGTTTGCCTGCCACAGTTTTAATTCCAAAGCCTGCTGGAACGAAGATAAAGTCTGTAACCCGTTTGGAGAAACGTTTATGCAAAGTAAAGCTGCTTTTCAACTTCATAACAAGGTCTGGACTCAATTTTTTCTTCAACCCTCAAGTTAGCTTTTCCCCTTTTACTGCTTCGGAGCCAACGCCTGGGGTCTAGCGTATTCAGGTAGGAGCACCGTGACACAACATTACTTAAAGGGACATTGTAGGCCACCCTATACCACTCGGCCATTCCTACACCTGGGTACCACCACCAGCACCATTTTTTAAAGGGACTCTCTCCCGTTGTTGCTTCATTGCAACTGGCATCACAAACATTTCTTAAAAGGACCCAAGCCTGTTGCCGCCTTGGCGCTAGGCTTCACTGCAAATGTACCTGGCCAGCGACCACACATACCCTACTGAATTCAACTGCTGTGACTCGCATCTCACCTCGTAAGCCCCCTGCTCCATATCTTAATCAGAGACAACTGGAGAAGAGGACAGAAAATGGCATCTATTGATGGTCACCACAGAATTTCGGGCAGAGGGACAGCTTTTGGGACAGTGTATTGTGCAGCTCTGCGATACATAGTTTTGCTGGGATGGTATATTGCACTGTGGTATTGCTGACCCCACCTACTTTTGCTGCTCCTCTACAACATGGGGCCACTTTTTTTTCTTTTTTTTAGAGCCACTTTAAGTTCCCAGTCCGCCCCTGAGGGTTGCTGTAACGGAACCCCAAGCACCCCGACCGGGTACCTCCTAAATCCAGAGACAGGAATCAGGAGTAAGCTCTTACAAGAGCTTATACTCAGGGGAGTATTGTGATATAGCAATCCCCAAGAGTGTAGTTATTCCATCCCCCAAACATGAGCCAAGACTTCATGAAGGTATAAAACAGGAACACTTTATTGAGGGCTACCCGCCCGTATTTATGCAGGTCCCCATCTGGTGGACACGCCCCTAGGGGACCAGAAGGAAGACTGTGACACAGGACAGATACGTAGCACTCAGGATACACAGACACAACACATCCCCACAATGCATCATGGTTTCCTCCTCTCTGCCCTGGAGACACCCGAGGAGCAATTCAATTATCTCTCAGGACAAAGGGAAATCGCCAATACACATGTGGAGACAGCAGGACAGAAATCACCACCCAAACACCCAATGTCACACCCCCACAGCAAACATAGACATTTAACATAGCCCCAGATAGCTCAAGTCTGAGTGCATATCATTAGGTGAATGGCACTCAGAATACACGAATACAATAAAATTAGCTATCTGGGTACCCTCACATAACAAAATACCATTCCAAAGACAGATTTAAGCTGTGTCTGTCTTCTCCTTTAAAGTTAGTATGGGCCATAATCCTGAGGCAAGAGGCTGGTAAACAGGCCTCTCCAAAACCCAGTGGTGAGGTTGGTTTCGCAACACATCTCCCCCTCCCAGGGAAGACTAACCAGATACCTGACCTCATGTCGGTCGGTATCTGAGTTAGTCTGGCAGTCCACCCACAACCCAATACTGTTCTGTATGTCCCCAGCTGTTGAGGGGGCATCTGCTACTCCTTGCTTCCTTGTTGCTCTCTAGCTTGGAGCTGTAGGTACTTGGTGGGCAGAGGCCGACTGCGCTCTGCCCAGATGCCAGCTCTTCCGCTGGGGTAGCCTGTGGAAAGTCTGGCTCTGGAGAAGAGGATAGGGGAGGGCAGAGGCCGACTGCGCTCTGCTTAGATGCCAGCGCTTCCGCTGGGGTAGCCTGTGGAAAGTCAGCCTCTGGAGAAGAGGATAGAGGAGGGCAGAGGCCGACTGTGCTCTGCCCAGATGCCAGCTCTTCCGCTGGGATGTGGTCAGAGAACCCTATCCCCAGGACCTTGTTGCAGATCGGTTGTGGAGAAGAGGATAGGGGAGGGCAGAGGCTGACTGCGCTCTGCCCAGATGCCAGCTCTTCTGCTGGGGTAGCCTGTGGGGAGTCAGGCTCTGGATAAGAGGATAAGGGAGGCCAGAGGCCGACTGCGCTCTGCCCAGATGCCAGCTCTTCCGCTGGGATGTGGTCAGGGAATCCTATCCCCAGGACCTTGTTGCAGATCGGCTGTGGAGAGGAGGAATTGCTTACCTCCTCCTCCTGGCATTCCTGCAGGGTTGGTGGGGGATCTGAACCGGCCATCCAGCATCCCGGTAGGCCTGGTGCAGAGACCGCGGTCCCATCTGCACCATCGGAGTTAGGGGTTCTGTCCCCCTGTGGTTGGGGAGAGAGATCAGTGGGTATCGCAGGCTCATCCCCTGCCCCCAGAACTCATTTGGGAAGTAGCTGGGAAGGGGAAGGCTCGCTTACCTCCTCCTCCTGGTATCCCTGCGGAGATGGCTGGGGATCTGGACCAACCATCCAGCATCCCTGTAGGACTGGTAGAGAGACCTTGGTCCCATCTCCACCTGCCATCTGTGGGTCCTCCCAGGACCAGTCTGTGAGGTCCCTCAACATTTGCGAGTAAGGACCACCTGCGTCCACACCTGGCAACTCCGGCTGCTGTTGAGGGTCTGGGCCAGCTGCCCAGCATCCCGGTGGAGAGACCTCGGTCCCGTCTCCACCTGCCTGTTGTGGTTCCTCACAGGACCAGTCTATGAGGACCCCTACTTTGGGTTCCTCTGGCCGCCTCAGGGGAGACTGCTAACCTCCTCGGATGCAGCCTCTGCTAGGCTGCTGTAACACTCCTTCCGCTGGGCAATTTCTCTTTCTTTCGCCAGTCGGAATTCTCGTTCCTTCCTTGCGTGTCGCTTGGCTGTGACCTGGTTCCAGATGGCCTGGTATATATCTATGGACACATTATCTCCATACTGGGCCACTCGCTGCCTCACCTCGGCCAGCCAGTCATCTTCAGAGCCTTCCATACTTGTCTACTCCAAGTCGCTGGATACCTCTGCTCCCAGGGGCGCTGCACGAGTGCTAGCGTTGCCCTCAATTTGTAACTCCACACGTTACCAGTGTCTCTGAGCTGCTTCTCCTCGCACTAGGACGCCATCCCACTGCTTGCCACCAATGTAATGGAACGCCTAGCACCCCGACCGGGTACCTCCGTCGATAGATGCTCCTAGTGCTTCCAGAGGATTCCAAGCACTCCACTTGACACCGTCAGCACTGCAGACCCCACGAACCGCCAAAGCTTGGTGGAGGTCTCGACGTCTCCTACCCACCCTGGACCTACGACAAGGCTCCAGGCTCCAGTGGGTGAACCTCTCCTAAATCCAGAGACAGGAATCAGGAGCAAGCTCTTACAAGAGCTTATACTCAGGGGAGTATTGTGATATAGCAATCCCCAAGAGTGTAGTTATTCCATCCCCCAAACATGAGCCAAGACTTCATGAAGGTATAAAACAGGAACACTTTATTGAGGGCTACCTGCCCGTATTTATGCAGGTCCCCATCTGGTGGACACGCCCCTAGGGGACTAGAAGGAAGACTGTGACACAGGACAGATACGTAGCACTCAGGATACACAGACACAACACATCCCCACAATGCATCATGGTTTCCTCCTCTCTGCCCTGGAGACACCCGAGGAGCAATTCAATTATTTCTCAGGACAAAGGGAAATCGCCAATACACATGTGGAGACAACAGGAGAGAAATCACCACCCAAACACCCAATGTCACACCCCCACAGCAAACACAGACATTTAACATAGCCCCAGATAGCTCAAGTCTGAGTGCATATCATTAGGCGAATGGCACTCAGAATACACGAATACAATAAAATTAGCTATCTGGGTACCCTCACATAACAAAATACCATTCCAAAGACAGATTTAAGCTGTGTCTGTCTTCTCCTTTAAAGTTAGTATGGGCCATAATCCTGAGGCAAGAGGTTGGTAAACAGGCCTCTCCAAAACCCAGTGGCGAGGTTGGTTTCGCCACAGTTGCCAACCTTTATCCCCACCTTCTGTTAAAATGCTTTAACTGGACTCCCTGGACTGCCATTCTGTAGGCCACTGGCCACCGTTTTAGCACAGGTTGATGGCTGACTCCAGAGGCTTGAAGAGCAGGGTAACGTGGGGGGGATCAGGGTAACGTGAATGAAGAGCTATTATTTTATGTAAGGCTGCACTATAAAAGGTGAGGGGGGACACCATAAATGATAGGGGTCACTATAAAAGGGGAGGAGGCACTAAAAAAGAAGAGAGGGCACTATAAAAGAAGAGGGGACATTATAAAAGGTAAGGGGCACTATAAACAAAAAAGGCACTATAAAAGTTGCGGGGGCACTATACAATAAATAAAGAGAAGGCACAGTAACATATGAGGGGCACAGTTGCATGTGAGGGGTACTATTACCTATGATAGGGCAATGGTATATACTAGGCAGCACAAAGATTGGTATTTTAATTATGTTGGGGCACAGAGGGTTATTATTAAAGTTTTAGTTCAGATATTTTATATTGATGACTAGAGATGTCGCGAACATAAAATTTTTCGTTCGCGAACGGCGAATGCGAACTTCCGCGAATGTTTGCGAACGGGCAAATCGGGCAAACTGCCATAGACTTCAATAGACAGGCGAATTTTAAAACCCACAGGGACTCTTTCTGGCCACAATAGTGATGGAAAAGTTGTTTCAAGGGGACTAACACCTGGACTGTGGCATGCCGGAGGGGGATCCATGGCAAAACTCCAATGAAAAATTACGTAGTTGACGCAGAGTGTGGTAAGTTGAATTTGCAATGCGATTAATATAACCTGCATTAATCGCATTGCGAATTCAACTTAGAGCTAAGTTCCTAATGGTTGTATTGCTAGAATTGATGAATATAACGAATATAGCACTATATTCTCAATCTTCGTTATATTCTAGCAATACAACCATTAGGAACCCAGCTCTAAGTTGAATTCGCAATGCGATTAATATAACCTGTATTAATCGCATTGCGATTACAACTTAGATCTGAGTTCCTAATGGTTGTATTGCTAGAATTGACGAATATAATGAATATAGCACTATATTCTCAATCTTCGTTATATTCTAGCAATACAACCATTAGGAACCCAGCTCTAAGTTGAATTCGCAATGCGATTAATATAACCTGTATTAATCGCATTGCGATTACAACTTAGATCTGAGTTCCTAATGGTTGTATTGCTAGAATTGACGAATATAACGAATATAGCACTATATTCTCAATCTTCGTTATATTCTAGCAATACAACCATTAGGAACCCAGCTCTAAGTTGAATTCGCAATGCAATTAATATAACCTGTATTAATCGCATTGCGAATTCAACTTAGAGCTAAGTTCCTAATGGTTGTATTGCTAGAATTGATGAATATAACGAATATAGCACTATATTCTCAATCTTCGTTATATTCTAGCAATACAACCATTAGGAACCCAGCTCTAAGTTGAATTCGCAATGCGATTAATATAACCTGTATTAATCGCATTGCGATTACAACTTAGATCTGAGTTCCTAATGGTTGTATTGCTAGAATTGACGAATATAATGAATATAGCACTATATTCTCAATCTTCGTTATATTCTAGCAATACAACCATTAGGAACCCAGCTCTAAGTTGAATTCGCAATGCGATTAATATAACCTGTATTAATCGCATTGCGATTACAACTTAGATCTGAGTTCCTAATGGTTGTATTGCTAGAATTGACGAATATAACGAATATAGCACTATATTCTCAATCTTCGTTATATTCTAGCAATACAACCATTAGGAACCCAGCTCTAAGTTGAATTCGCAATGCGATTAATATAACCTGTATTAATCGCATTGCGATTACAACTTAGATCTGAGTTCCTAATGGTTGTATTGCTAGAATTGACGAATATAACGAATATAGCACTATATTCTCAATCTTCGTTATATTCTAGCAATACAACCATTAGGAACCCAGCTCTAAGTTGAATTCGCAATGCAATTAATATAACCTGTATTAATCGCATTGCGATTACAACTTAGTCAAATTTGTGACACTGCAGCTTCCGAATGAATCTAAGATGGATGCTGTCCTTGCTTTTTGATAGGAGGTGGGAGGGTCTGGGAGGGAGGGTATGCTGATTGGCTGGAATGTGTCTGCTGACTGTGATGTACAGGGTCAAAGTTTGCTCAATGATGATGTATAGGGGCGAACCGAACATCGCATATGTTCGCCCGCCGCGGCGAACGCGAACAAGCTATGTTCGCCGGGAACTGCTCGCCGGCGAATAGTTCGGGACATCTCTATTGATGAACTATCTTCAGGATAGGTCATCAATATCAGATCGGAAGGGTTCTGACTCCTGGCACCTCCTCCTATCAGCTGTTCATTGTATAGAGGCTGTGCTTGGTATTGAAGCTCAGTCCCATTCATATGAATGGGACTGAGCTGCACCTAGGCCATGTGATCCATAAACATGACATCACAGCCTAGGAAGAGGCCGTGGCCCTCTCTTCAAACATCTGTATGAGGGTGCCAGAAATCAGAAAAAAATGGGGGTAGCAGCAGGATGAGAAGTTTGTATAGTTTGGTGAAAGGTAGGGCAGATGCTGGAAAGACTAACAGACAAAGGCCTCATGCACACGACCGTTGTTTTTCTCGGCCTCCGTTCCGTTTTTTTTTGCGGCTAGGATGGGGACCCATTCATTTCAAAGAGTCAGCAAAAAAATGCGGATAGTTCATCCGTTTGTGTTCCGCGTCCATTGTCCGCGTTTCCCTTCAGCAAAAAAAAATAGTGCATGTCCTACTTTTTTTACATTTGCGGACAAGGATAGGCATTTATTACAAGGGATCTGTGGAAAAAAAACGGATCCTCCCAAAAAACGGATGCCGCATCTGTTTTTTTTAGCAGACGCACAATTTACGGACGCAAAAAACAACTGTCGTTTGCATGAAGCCAAAGTTGTCTGTTTTGTAATCTCTGCAGAGAGAAGTTTTTGGTCAAATGGCAAATACTGGAAAAGTGAACAACTCCAGCAAGATATATGAACTGTAAAACACTGGATTTCATTGTTTTGTAATAACTTATATGATCTGAAAATTGTCTAGTATTACCACTCCATGGTCATTGGATGGTGGTTATACTGGTCTTAGTCATGGTGTAACCGTAATACAGGTGAAACTCGAAAAATTTGAATATCGTGCAAAAGTTAATTTATTTCAGTAATGCAAATTAAAAGAAGTTCCATTAATGCAACTTAAAATTTGAATATTGTGAAAAGGTTCAATATTCTAGGCTCAAAGTGTCACACTCTAGTCAGCTAATTAATCCATATCCCCTGAGCAAAGGGGACCTGAGATTGTGACTTTGGGGTTTCATAAACTGTAAGCCATAATCATCCAAATTATAACAAATAAAGGCTTGAAATATCTCGCTTTGAATGAAATGAGTCTATCTCTTATGTTAGTTTTACCTTTTAGGTTGCATTACTGAAATAAATGAACTTTGCACAATATTCAAATTTTTCAAGTTTCATCTGTATGTGTGTTTTGTATAGTGGTATCATTTGTAATACAGGTTTTTGCATGGTGTATTTCTTCAATAACCGTATGGACAAGTTACATCCAACAGGTGTCACTCTCCATATATTGGTTAGATCAATTCAGTACAAGAAAGTGGTCTTTAAAAAAATCCAGCTCACTTTTTCTGGTATGCATCAGCTGTGCCAGGAAATCTTCATTTACGTCGGTACTTTATATCATGTTAAACCAAAATGCAGGGAACATTATGCAGACCATTCAATCTCTTTTAAAACCATAATATTTATTGCATATATATATAAAAAAAAAAAGTTAAAGGCTACAACCTCACGGTGCAGCTGGGCACATGCAGCCAAGCAGAGCCCACCTGAAGTAACCAATGGCCACACAATTTTGCAAAAAAATGATGCAGCCACTGGCAGCCACAGGCGGCCGTGGCTTGGCTGCATACGCCCAACCGCACTGTTGGATCATACCCTAAGATTTGGAGTTGTAGTAATCATTATTGTAAGTTTATCCTTTCTCTTAACAGCAAATCTTGCCACGACAGATATAACTTTCCTGGTATGTTGTGTCCCTTTTACTGCAACACTTTATCCGCTCCCCAGCTGGATCTTTGGAGACATCATGTGCAAAGGAGTGAACTATTTACAACAGGTAAGTGGGCTCCATACAGGCTACTGATTTCTGTTTTTTTGTTTTTCACAAACAGTTAATTATACAATGAAAATTGTGCAACCTTGCAATATAATCTGGGCTTCTTTCTTAAAAACTGCTCTAACAAAACATTTAACAGCCTTATTTCACCTTAACCCCTTAAGGACACAGCCCTATTTCACCTTAAGGACCAGGCCATTTTTTGCAAATCTGACCAGTGTCACTTTAAGTGGTGATAACTTTAAAACACTTTGACTTATCCAGGCCATTCTGAGATTTTTTTTTCATCACATATGGTACTTTATGACACTGGTAAAATGAAGTTTAAAAAAAATCATTTTTATTTATTAAAAAATACTAAATTTACCAAAAATTTGTAAAAAATTGCAAATTTCCAATACATAGGAATACCTACAAAAATAGTTATTACTGTACATTCCCCATATGTCTAATTCATGTTTGGATCAATTTGGGAATTATATTTTATTTTTGGGGGATGTTACAAGGCTTAGAAGTTTAGAAGCAAATCTTGAAATTTTTCAGAAATTTTCAAAAACCCACTTTTTAAGGACCAGTTCAGGTCTGAAGTCACTTTGTGAGGCTCACATAATAGAAACCACCCAAAAATGACCCCATTCTAGAAACTACACCCCTCAAGGTATTCAAAACTGATTTTACCTACGTCGCTAACCCTTTAGGTGTTCCACAAGAGTTAATGGCAAATGGTGATAAAATTTCAGAATTTAGATATTTTGGCAAATTTTCAATTTGAATCCATTTTTTCCAGTAACAAAGCAAGGGTTAACAGCCAAACAAAATGCTATATTTATTGCCCCGATTCTGTAGTTTGCAGAAACACCCCATATGTGGCCATAAACTGCTGTACGGGCACACAGTAGGGCGTAGAGGGAAAGGTGTGCCGTATGGTTTTTGGAAGCCAGATTTTGCTGGACTGTTTTTTTGACACCATGTCCCATTTGAAGCCCCCCTGATGCACCCCTAGAGTAGAAACTTCATAAAAGTGACCCCATCTAAGAAACGAC